>NC_090659.1:127299284-127486335 GCF_013368605.1 Nyctibius grandis | reverse complement strand
GGAAGGGGGAGGCTGGGTGGACTGCAACGAGAGGCAGGTGCTCCTTCTGGAAACGTCCCACCGGCATTACTGGTTCATACAGGATTTGCCCCCAAATATGTTGTCATATGGCAACATCTACAACTACCTCAAGGGAGGGTGTAGCGCAGTGGGAGTTGGCCTCTTCTCCCAGGCAACCAGCGACAGGACAAGAGGACACAGCCTCAAGCTTGGCCAGGGGAGGCCCCACCACGGTGCAGGCCCCACCACGGTGCAGGTCCCACCATGGGACAGGCCCCACCACGGGGCAGGTCCCACCACGGCGAAGGTCCCACTATGGCACAGGTCCCACCACGGGGCAGGTCCCACCACGGGGCAGGTCCCACCACGGGGCAGGTCCTACCACGACACAGATCCCCTCACAGCTGCAGAGGGTCTACAGCGAGACTGAGCAACCCTTATCGTCCCGGTTCTGTCCCTTATGGAGACCCAGCTTCCCCTGCGAAGGGATTGTAGATAATGCTTTCCAGACTAATTAAAATTTGCTGGAGTAATTAGGAGATAGCAGCCTCAGCACTCGTTGGGATCTGAGTCTGAAGAGCCTGATTAGGTCTGTACCAGCTGTAAGATGTCTCAAGCATCACATCAATGACGATACCTTCAGCTCTGCAGAATATTGAGTCGTTAATAGTCCTGGAGCCACCTCCTGTCCCCTCCACCGAGGGGAGGGAGCGTGTGCCTGTGGGCACCGGAGCCAGGACACCCTCCCTGGCACCGTCCCCATCCCTGTCTGCCACAGGGAGCTGGGGCACCCGCCGAGGCTCTGCCAGGTTGGGTGGATGGGGGCCAAGTGGGTGGGGAACACGCAGCACTGGAGCACTTCAGGTCCCATCGTGGCAGCTCCTAAGAGCTTCCTAGGGCAGACAGGGGACAATATCCATCATCTCCTGGGACAACACCCATCACCTCCTGGGGACAACACCCATCAACTCCTGGGACAATACCATCACCTCCTGGGGACAACACCCATCATCTCCTGGGGACAATACCCATCACCTCCTGGGACAATACCCATCATCTCCTGGGACAATATCCATCACCTCCTGGGGACAATATCCATCACCTCCTGGGACAATGTCCATCATCTCCTGGGACAATACCCATCACCTCCTGGGGACAACACCCATCAACTCCTGGGACAATACCCATCACCTCCTGGGGACAATATCCATCATCTCCTGTGGACAATACCCATCACCTCTTGGGGACAATATCCATCACCTCCTGGGACAATATCCATCATCTCCTGGGACAATATCCATCACCTCCTGGGGACAATACCCATCACCTCTTGAGGACAATATCCATCACCTCCTGGGACAATATCCATCATCTCCTGGGACAATATCCATCACCTCCTGGAACAACACCCATCATCTCCTGGGGACAATATCCACCATCTCCTGGGACAATACCCATCACCTCCTGGGACAATATCCATCACCTCCTGGGGACAACGTCCATCATCTCCTAGGACTTTAGCTATTTTAGGATAATACTTAGGAGATCTGGCAGTGGAAACCAGACTCTGGTCAACCCGGATCAAGACAGGACGCTGATCCCAGCAAGAACATCAAGGATGGGGGGATGTCGACCGGAGCTGGAGAGGAACCAGAACATAAAGATCAGCCAACCAATGGAGAAGAATGGACTTTTGTGGACTCTTGATGAAGGAAGAGAGAGGAATTGAAATAGTGGATTTCTAACAGAAGTTCATGAGAAGTTTGTGATGTAACTACTTATTGGTTTCTATATAAACTGACAGTGAATTTGAGTGAGGTGCCATTCAGTGCGGTGGTGGGTCCAACTCTGAGCTGCTTCAATGAAGAATCAGCAAACCTGGAGACCCGGACTCTGCCGATTTTCTTTAGCAGGGCAAGGCTGCCAGCACAGGGCACGAGCATGGCACTCGCCCAGCCCCATGGAGGAGAGGAGGTCTCCAGACTGTCGCATCCTCACGGCAGAGGGCTGTTATTGCCATTTTACTGGAATCAGTTTGGGCGATGATGATGGAAAACGGGTTGCTAAATGAGCTGTGAGGAAGGAACGCTTTGTCCATACAAATGGATCACAGAATCAATGAGGTTGGCAGAGCCCTCTGGGCTCATCGAGTCCAACCATTGCCCTGACACCACCATGGCAACTAGACCAGGGCACTAAGTGCCATGTCCAGGCTTTTCTTCAACCCCTCCAGAGATGGTGACTCCACCACCTCCCTGGGCAGCCCCTTCCAATGGCTAATGACCCTTGCTGAGAACAAATGCTTCCTCATGTCCAACCTGACCCTGAGCCGGGGCACCGTCTTCGAACTCCCACCTCATCTCCAAAACCAGAACACTAAAAACCCCCCGTGAAGAGCTCCGAGGCACCCAGAGCTGAGCTCTGTACCCACCAAGCTGGGTTTGTTTGTCTTTATCCTGCTTCTCTTTCAGAGGGAGGGGGAACCGGTCACAGCAAAGGGGCTGAGGAGGGACCCTCCGCCAAGGCTGGGCTCTCCAAACCCAAATCCCCCCTCAGCTCTGGCTAAAAGCATGATGTTTGTTTGGTGTTTGTCAGCCGCAGGGCCTCGCCGGGCGCTGGCCGGGATATATTTAACCTTTAAGTGTTTTCTCGCAGGGAGAAGAGCACAGCGAGTGCGGGGCGGCAGGACGCGATGCTCGGGGCTCAGAATAGCTCAGTGAGAAACACCACGCGTCCCCGAGGCCGGAGAACACAGCTCAAGGGCTGTTATTGTTGGGTCCCTCCCTGCAAGCCCCCCTCCTCCCCCAAAGGTCCCCACGGGAGGGACTTTAAGGTCCCTTCCACCCCAAACCATCCTGTGATTCTGTGATTCTCCAGGGCCAAGGACTCCCCGGGCGGTGCCAGTGCCGTGCCCAGGGCGTGGGGGGTCCTGCTGGGGAAATCCTCTCCCCAGAATCACCAGCACAGCCTCGGCCCCGGCTCCGCAGGGCGGCACAGCGGGCAGGACCCCAGCATGGCAGCACATCAGACCCTGTGGAAACAAGGGTTCTGGGGAGGCACCACGTGTTCTTGGAGTGCATCCAGTCAAGAATAGGTTTCACTTCATAGAATCACAGAATGACAGACTGGTTTGGGTTGGGAGGGACCTTAAAGCCCATCCAGTTCCAACCCCCCGCCACGAGCAGGGACACCTTCCACCAGACCAGGTTGCTCCAAGCCCCATCCAACCTGCCCTTGAACCCTGCCAGGGAGGGGGCAGCCACAGCTTCTCTGGGCAACCTGGGCCAGGCTCTCACCACCCTCACAGCAAAGAATTTCTTCCTCATATTAAGAATTAATATCTTCCTTACATTAAGAATTTCTTTTCTAACCAAAAGATAAAAAATACTTAAGACTTAATAAGGAAAAAATATGTATCCGGAGATAGGAAGTAATTAATCCTTATCACTGCTTTGCTGTCCCTCAGCAAACCTGAGTTCCATAAAAGCACCCGGGCACCGACACCTTCCAAAGCACCAGGGATTCACCAGCCTTGCAGACGACACCAGCAGCTGAGGTCTCCAGCCACGGCTCGCTGCTCTTTGCAGACTGATCCTCCTCGTTCTTTGTTACCATCTCTGGCAACACACAGGTTTGTGTTTAAGAAAAGCCTGGACATGGCACTTAGAGCCCTGGTCTAGTTGCCATGGTGGTGTCAGGGCAATGGTTGGACTCGATGATCCCAGAGGGCTCTTCCAACCTCATTGATTGATTGATTCTGTTTTGGATCACAGGGATGGAGGTTTTGGATCTTCAATGCAAGTTTGAATCCCAGAGGTGGAGGTTTTGGATTCTTGGTGGAGGTTTAATCCTGGGGATGGAGGTTTCGGATCCCAGGGATGGAGGTTTTGGATTCTGAGTGGAGGTTTTAGGTCATGAGGTCTGAGGTGTTGGATCTTGGGGGTGGAGGTTTTAGATCCTTGATGGCTGCAGTCTACAACTACCTGAAGGGAGGTTGTAGTGCAGTGGGAGTCGGCCTCTTCTCCCAGGCAACCAGCGACAGGACAAGAGGACACAGCCTCAAGCTTGGCCAGGGGAGGGTCAGGTTGGCCATTAGGAAGCATTTCTTCTCAGCAAGGGTCATTAGCCATTGGAAGGGGCTGCCCAGGGAGGTGGTGGAGTCACCATCTCTGGAGGGGTTTAAGAAAAGCCTGGACGTGGCCCTTAGTGCCCTGGTCTAGTTGCCATGGTGGTGTCAGGGCAATGGTTGGACTCGATGAGCCCAGAGGGCTCTTCCAACCTCATTGATTCTGGGATTCTGTGATTCTGTGTGTCCCTGTTAGAGACAGGGGTGCAGGTGGGGCCGCGAGGCACGGGGCTGCCCCGGGGGGAGATTTCCAAGCCCACGGTGTCAGCAGGACACCAGGTTCCCACGGAAAGCTGCTGGGAACCAGAGCACAGCTGGGGCGTCTCCAACACTCCCTCGGCTGGTGCCGGGGCTCAGCTCCCGTGGTCCCTCCGGCTCCCGCGGGGCCACGACGCCGCTGCTGTGTGCAGTAACCGGGCTTCGAAGGGTGGTTTGGCACATGCCCTGCAGAGCTGTGAGCCTCTGGGAGGGAAGGAGAGCAGGGCTGGGTGCCCAGGCAGGACCCTCCAGCTCCCCAGGAGCGGGCAGACCCCTGGGGGCACCGGGGCAGTATCTGTGCCACAGGGAGGAGGGTCGGCTCCTCCGCAGCCCCCCGTGCTGCCCGGCCTTTCCTCTCCTCCTGGGCACTGAGGGCCACCAGAGAAGGGGCGGCAGCGTGGAGGAGCTGCTGCCCACCGCAGGGACCCCCGTGCGGAGCCTGTCGTGGCCACGGGGGCAGCCAGGGAGGGGGCAGGATGCGTCCCCCGAGGGCCCCGGGAAGGGCTGTGCTGGGGGACGTGCTGTTGTTTGGGGACCACCAGCGCACCCACACCAAGGAGCATCCCTCCCAGCGCTCCCAGTGCCGGAGGACCTTCTGCTTCCACTGGGAGCTGGTGTCGTGCCGGCTGTGCCACCCCGAGGAGCGCCAGGTCCCCTGCTGCATGCTCAGCGCCCAGGAGGGCCTCATCCTGCACGGATACAGCCACCCCGGGTCCCAGCAGTGCCTCCGTGCTGACGGGGGGACCACGGTGGGGCCGGCCGAGCCGAGCCAGCAGCAGGGCGCGGGGGCAAGACTGGACATGGCACTTAGTGCCATGGTCTAGTTGCCAGGGTGGTGTAGGGGCAGCGGTTGGACTCGATGATCCCTGAGGTCTCTTCCAACCTGGTTGATTCTGTGATTCTGTGACAAGGTGCACGGCTGCTGCCGGAGGGGCTGCGGGTGCCTGTCCCGAAGCTGCACCCCTGTGGGCAGCACCAGAAGGGGTTTGGGCCCTGTGCTGACCTGCTTGCCCATGTTTTGAACACAACAAGCAGCCAGGATGTGTCCTGGGCTGGCTGGTGGCACGTGCTTGGACACCCTGCTGCTGCGAGGAGCTCCATCCATGGGATGTGGAGCATCCTCCGCCAGCACAAAGCATCCTCTGCCTGGTAGCAAAGCCTGCGGCCCGGGGTTAAGGATGTGTTTGGCTGGCCAGGTAGACGGGTGTCCTGGTTTTGCAGGGATAAAATGTACAGAATCCCTTTTCTGGTCCATGTTGTTTCAGTGTGTGCCCAGCTGTGGGCTGGTGACCGAGGCCATGAGCAGTTAAACCCAGAGCAGCTGCCCCAGGCTGGCCCCCAGGTGTGATCTATAACATTAACCTCAGGGTCACTGCAAATGGGGAAGCTGCTGGGGATGGGGGCTCTTTGCTCTCTTCTCCCCTCCCTCTTTCCTCTCCTCCTCTCTTCTCAACAGTTGTGATCCCTGGAGGAACCTGCCACCACTCTGTGGGCTGAGGTATAATTTTATGTCTTTTATATTAGTATCTATATTGATTTCCTTATTTTATTAAATCTGTTTGGATTTTAAGTGATGAGTCTCCCTCCTTTTCCCAATTCCCTTTCTCGGTTGGGGATGGGACATTGGGTGAGAGAACAACTGGTTGTTGTTTAGCCTTGGGTGTGGGCTGAAGGGAGATAACGGGGAAGATAAGATAAACTTCAAATGCTTCAGCCCAGAGGAGCTTCCTTGGCTGGGGCTGAGCCCTGCAGAGGGACAAGCCTAACCCAGGGGTCAGGTTTTCTGTGCTCCTGCCCACCAAAGCCTCCTGGTCCCCGCGTGGTGTGGGGGCAGGACGGGGGGGTGCTCTGGGGGTCCCCTGGGGACCAGCTGGGTGCTGGGTGCTGGGGCATCGCTGCGGAGGGAACTGCTGGAGCAAACCCAGCTTCTGCCTTGGGTGGCTCAGCATAATTCAAATCCCTTCCCAAATCACAGGTGAGGGGACTCTAAATGATGCGTTTTGAACCGCACAGCGCGTGAGCAGCGAGACAAAGGGGATTGTTCTAATTCTTTGCCTGGCTCCCGCTGAACGTTCCCATCCCTGCTGTGGGTGTTACCTTGTTGGAGAGCTGTTGCCTTCCAGCATCCTGGATCCTCTCCCGCTGCCTGATTACCCCAGGCACGGTGGGGAGGCATCCCCTGGCTCTGGGGGAGGAGGGAGACATGGCCCAGGGAAAAGGACCCTGGAAGGGTGGGGATGGAGAGGTGGGGATCAGTGTCCTGGGGTGTTGCAGGGCGCTGCTCAAGTGTTGTCTTTTCCAACCCTAACCCCTGCCAGAGCAGGGGTGGTGAGCAGGGTGTGTTCATTCCCTGCTGTGGAAGATCCCACCACAGGGAAGGGCATTTTAAAGGCAAAACTATTGCCTCACGTTGTCGCGGTGGCACGGAGAGCGTCGGAGCGCAGGCAGAAGCCTGGCCTGGCCGGAGGTGATGAGCTGGGAGGCAGCTCAGACCCTCCCAAATCTGGGAGGGATGAGAGGAGGCTTCACCCCAGACGGAGCCACATCGCCAAAGCAGTAATCCCGTGGCAGCCTTGCCTGTGCTTGGCAGGAGCATCCCCTGGCTCCTGTATCTCGCCATCTGCGTGTTGCTCTTTAGGTACAGAGCAGCAGGAACCACTCGCAGCGCGTTCCCACGGAGCACTCTAGTCAGCAGGGTTTCCAGCTGGCCACGATAGTCCTCTGTGCTCCCTTCCAAGAGCAGAGAAGTAAGCACAGAGCTTTCTCTCTCCATCGAGTGGGATGGAAACAGCCTAAACCAGGCGTGCAGCGGTCTGCGGAGCAGCTCTGCGGTGGGTGAGGGATCCACCCCCCAGGGGAAGTTCCCCGGCAGGAGCATCGCTCTCTGTGCCCCAAAAAATGTGCCTAGTGTCCTCCAGCACCCATGAGCCCGGCATCCTGGTGGAGAAGCCGCCTGTTCCACCCCACAGTGAGGAACAGGACCTCGCCGAGGCACCGACCAGAGGTGGGGGCAGAGGCAGCGCCGGGCCCCCGTGCCAGCCAGGCTTGGGGGGGGATGCTCGGTGGGGGATGGACCCGGGCTCTGTGATGGCTCCTGTGCATCCCACTGCCCCATCTCCGCTGTCCCCTCGGTGGCTGTGGGGGCCGTGGGAGCCCCGGGCACCCCCATGGCCACGCACGTCCATCCAGAGGGCACCTACAAGGACAGGGGAGGACAGAAGCTCCATGAAATAAATCCTGGGCTTTGCTGCTGAGGGCACAGTGTGCCAGGAAGGTGTTCGGAGAGCCCCGTGTCAGGCAGGAGTTCCGAATTAAAGCGCTGTGAACTGAAATAATATTGATGTGGAAGATACTCCCCGCAGCAGGTATGGTGGAAATGGAGCCCATTTCTGCACTGCAGCTGCACCCATCAGCTACCAGCCCTTAGTGCAGACACGGCAGACACTGATTGTGGGACCCACAACCTCTCCACCAAGGTCGCTGCACACAACTCAGAATCCCAGAATCACTGAGGTTGGAAGAGCCCTCTGGGCTCATCGAGTCCAACCATTGCCCTGACACCACCATGGCAACTAGACCAGGGCACTAAGTGCCATGTCCAGTCTTTGCTTAAACCCCTCCAGAGATGGTGACTCCACCACCTCCCTGGGCAGCCCCTTCCAATGGCTAATGACCCTTGCTGAGAAGAAATGCTTCCTAATGGCCAACCTGACCCTCCCCTGGCCAAGCTTGAGGCTGTGTCCTCTTGTCCTATCGCTGGTTGCCTGGGAGAAGAGGCCAACTCCCACTGTGCTACACCCTCCCTTCAGGTAGTTGTAGACTGCACTAAGGTCACCTCTGAGCCTCCTCTTCTCCAGGCTAAACACCCCCAGCTCCCTCAGCCCTATGTATTCAGACTCTTTTTTCTGCTGCATTGATGGATCTTCAGCAGGTTGGTTACAGGCAAAGTATTTTCAGATCGTATTTTCATTCATTTTTTGCATCATTTGAACAGACAGAGCGATTGTCTCAGCTTTTTTGCTACCGTCATGTACTTTTAAGATTATTTTGCAGTAGGAGTGTGTTATAAATGATGTAATTGTGGTGTTTCTGTTTTTCTGGTTGATGCCAGTTCAGACTAGCTGTTCACTCTGGGTAGAAATCCCTGCAGCCACTCACAGGCTTCGTCATTTGTAGATCATTGACCATGGGCTGGAGGCGGGCGGGCGGAGGAGCCCTTCCCACCGAGGCACACGGGAGAGGCTGTTTGGGGAGGTTTCGCTGGTGTAACAAGGGAATTGTCACCCTGTGGGGGATGAAGCCCTGGGGGACACCAGAGATGCTCCTCTGCAGCCCAGGAGCCTGCTTGGGCTCCCATCTCCCTCTCGAGTCCTCGCCGCTGTCAGCCGGTGCCCAGGCAGGGCCAGAGTGAAACCACTTGCAATGCAAATGATGGGAGAGCAGGAAATGTCTTGGCTCACCCGGGAGTGTTAATTGCTGTTAATCTTTAATGCACCAGCAATTTAAACTCCCACAGGCCGAGGGGGTGATGTTCCTTCTGGGATTCAGGCGGGGGAAGGATTAACATCACCAGCCCTCGGCAGCACGGACAGGGATCCGCGCTCCCCTGCAGCTCCGCGCTGTCGGGGCTGGGGTTCCTCTTTGGGGCTGGCCCTCGGTGAGTCATTTTGTATTCAAATATAAATATATTTGAGAAATGTATTTCTGTATCACTAAGGAGTGGAGGTGTAAAGTCCTGCTGAACTGCTCTGTCAGTCATCGTCTGGCGTTGGTCCTTGGGAACGTTCCCAGGCTGATTTAATTCACAGTTATAGACCCAGCCTATCTTTATTCACCTCTGCTGGATTACATGGTTTTGAAAGTGGAAGAGGCAATTGGATAAATATTTGTGATGAGCTGAAGATCCTGATGTTTTCAGTGGGCTTTCGGTTCACAGAGGACAAGAATCCTTCTTGATGGAAATGCTTGGAAATGCAAACATGTCTTGCACTCTCTTTAGGAAAGAGAGGAAAAGGCATTGTCTAGTGGAAGGTGTCCCTGCCCGTGGCAGAGGGTTGGAACTAGATGGTCTTTAAGGTCCCTTCCAACCCAACCCGTCCCATTCTGTGCTTCGATGAGTCTGCCAGGTAAAAGAGTTTCTCCAGGTCATTCAGAAAGTCTGGGCAGGGGCTGAAAGTCCAGCCTAGCTCTCCCCTTCTCCCTTGGTGTTTACCAGTGTTTGGGTCTCTGAAATCCCCGTGGGATGGGGAAGAGGCTCAAAAAACACTTCATGGTGTTTGCAAAGAGGTGAACGTGTTTATACAGGTGGACAAGAGGACACAGCCTCAAGCTTGGCCAGGGGAGGGTCAGGTTGGACATGAGGAAGCATTTCTTCTCAGCAAGGGTCATTAGCCATTGGAAGGGGCTGCCCAGGGAGGTGGTGGAGTCCCCATCTCTGGAGGGGTTTAAGAAAAGCCTGGACATGGCACTTAGTGCCCTGGTCTAGTTGCCATGGTGGTGTCAGGGCAATGGTTGGACTCGATGAGCCCAGAGGGCTCTTCCAACCTCATTGATTCTGTGAAAGAACGAATAGTCATAGAATGGTTTGGGTTGGAAGGGACCTTAAAGCCCATCCAGTTCCACCCCCTGCCATGGGCAGGGACACCTTCCACCAGCCCAGGTTGCTCCAAGCCCCATCCAACCTGGCCTTGAACACTGCCAGGGAGGGGGCACCCACAAAATAGATTCCTTTGTACAGCAAACACGGCGAGTCAACACCTCAGCCTTCGAAACGGCTCAGCCTGGAAGGCAGCTGCAAAGAGGACACCGTACGCACCGATTTGTCCACACTTGTAGGTGGGCACGGGCTGACCCCAGGCTCACCAGGAGTTATTTGTCCCTTGTCTTGCACAGAGCAGAATCAGGCTGACGCTGAGCGCTGGAGCACCATGTACGAGCTCAACGAAAGCAGCTTCGACCCTATCACCTTCGTCCTGACGGGCATCCCGGGCATGGAGGAGTCCCACGTCTGGATCTCCGTCCCCTTCTGTCTGATGTACGTCGCCGCCGTGTTCGGCAACTCTGTCCTCCTCTTCGTCATCACCACGGACAGGAGCCTCCACGAGCCCATGTACCTCTTCCTCGCTATGCTGGCCGTTGCTGACCTCATGCTTTCGACCACCACGGTGCCCAAAATGCTGGCGATCTTCTGGTTCGGCGCCAGGGAGATCGCCTTCGACGCCTGCATCACCCAGATGTTCTTCACCCATTTCAGCTTCATCGTGGAATCGTCCGTTCTGCTGGCGATGGCGTTCGACCGGTACGTGGCCGTCTGCGACCCGCTGCGGTACTCCTCGACCTTGACCCCCTCGGTGATCGGGAAAATAGCCGTGGCCGCCGTCGTCCGGGGGTTCCTCATCATGTTCCCACCCATCTTCCTCCTGAAGAGGCTGCCCTACTGCGGGCACAACGTCATGCCCCACACCTACTGCGAGCACATGGGCATCGCCCGCCTGGCCTGCGCCGACATAAGAGCCAACGTCTGGTACGGGCTGACCACGTCTCTGCTCTCCTCCGGCCTGGACGTCGTGCTCATCGCTGTCTCCTACGCTCTGATCCTCAGGACGGTCTTTCGGCTCCCGTCCCCGGAGGCTCGTCTCAAAACCCTGAGCACCTGCGGCTCCCACCTCTGCGTGATCCTCATGTTCTACGTGCCCGCCTTCTTCTCCTTCCTCACGCACCGGTTTGGCCACCACATCCCAAGTCACGTGCACATCCTCCTGGCCAACCTCTACGTCGTGGTCCCGCCAATGCTCAACCCCATCGTGTACGGGGTGAGGACAAGGCAGATCCGGGAGCGCGTCGTCCGCCTCTTCTGCCCCTGCCCTGGCTGGAGGAGCAGATGCTGAGTGCAGGGAAGGGGGACGTGGGACAGGATCTGGAAAGCAGCATCAAGCACTGCAGCACTTCTCGCCCTGGAGGAACAGGTTTGCCCAAGAGCTTCAAGAGAAGCTGAGGGTGGTGGGATCTCTGGAAACGTGGGCTTGGGCCACGTTCATTGCTACAGGTTTCTCCTAGAGATGCTTCCCCTGAATGGTCCATCCAGCAAAGACTGGGCAGAATTCAGCTGGGGAGCATCAAGGCTCTTACATCTGCTGTTTTACCCTCACCTACTGCTGCTGATTTTGTTTGCTGTCCCACAGCTTCGTTTCTGTTGGTTCCTTCACCTCTTACCTCAGTGCCTAGACCGTGCACACCTCGTTGGTCATCAGACCAGAGCCTGGCACCATAGCTGGATGGGCAAAGTGCTGTTTACTGTGGCACAGATGATGGCCTGTCCTCCTGTCTTCATGGGTATGGCTTGCATTGCTGAGGGGCCCTGGCACCTCTTGCTGCTGAAGATGTTTACATGCTGAAGAGACCTGTGAGGTTGGGAAAGGCTTTATTGTCCTGTGTTTAAGGGAAACATATCCCTTAAACCATGACGTCCAAAACTGAGTTCAAGCCTCTAGAGTGAAGTGAAAAGGGACGATGGTCTCCTACACCCTACACATCACAGAATCCCAGAATCAACCAGGTTGGAAGAGCCCTCTGGGCTCATCGAGTCCAACCATTGCCCTGACACCACCATGTCAACTAGACCATGTCAGTGACCATTGCCCTGACACCACCATGTCAACTAGACCATGCACATCCCACAGGGAGGTTTCCTGTCGTTGCAGGAACACTGCACTGCTGAGCAGTGCTCAGCGTGAAGTCCATTGCACCTCAAGATCCTTTTCTGCCCATACGTCTGGCTGGTTACCCACCACTTTCTTGCTGTACATTAGATTTATCCGTCAACACCAAAATAGCTTTGTTGGACTTTTCCTTGTTCCTCTCATTGCTGTATGTACCAGTTGCACCAATAACACCTTGTTCTACCTGGAGTCAGTGGCAATCTGCCCCAGACCGTTGTGAAAGGCAGTGCAAACATGAGGGGTGAGCGCTAGGTATGGCTGGAGGAACAGCAAGGACGGTTCTGTGCATCTGTACTCAGTCTGAGTTTAACTTTGTCACCAATCTGACCAGCAAGGAGAGCCCTTTTCCTTCCTCAGTGTAGGCTCTCTACACTGAGGAAACTGGGGAAGTGTGGTCTGGATGATCGGGTAGTGAGGTGGATTGTGAACTGGCTGAAGGAAAGAAGCCAGAGAGTGGTGATCAATGGGACAGAGTCCAGTTGGAGGTCTGTGTCTAGCGGAGTCCCTCAAGGGTCAGTACTGGGACCAGTTCTATTCAATATATTCATTAATGACTTGGATGAGGGATTAGAGTGCGCTGTCAGCAAGTTCGCTGATGACACCAAACTGGGAGGAGTGGCTGACACCCCAGTGCTGCCATTCAGAGAGACCTGGACAGGCTGGAGAGTTGGGCGGGGAGAAATTTAATGAACTATAACAAGGGCAAGTGTAGAGTCCTGCATCTGGGCAAGAACAACCCCATGTACCAGTACAAGTTGGGGACAGAGCTGTTGGAGACCAGCGGAGGGGAAAGGGACCTGGGGGTCCTAGTGGACAACAGGATGGCCATGAGCCAGCAGTGTGCCCTTGTGACCAAGAAGGCCAATGGCATCCTGGGGTGTATTAGAAGGGGTGTGGTTAGCAGGTCGAGAGAGGTTCTCCTCCCCCTCTACTCTGCCCTGGTGAGGCCACATCTGGAATATTGTGTCCAGTTCTGGGCCCCTCAGTTCAAGAAGGACAGGGAACTGCTAGAGAGAGTCCAGCGCAGAGCCACGAAGATGATGAAGGGGGTGGAACATCTCCCTTCTGAGGAGAGGCTGAGGGAGCTGGGTCTCTTTAGCTTGGAGAAGAGGAGACTGAGGGGTGACCTCATTAATGTTTATAAATATGTAAAGGGCAAGTGTCATGAGGATGGAGCCAGGCTCTTCTCAGTGACATCCCTTGACAGGACAAGGGGCAATGGGTGCAAGCTGGAACACAGGAGGTTCCACTTAAATTTGAGGAAAAACTTCTTTACGGTGAGGGTGACCGAACACTGGCACAGGCTGCCCAGAGAGGGTGTGGAGTCTCCTTCTCTGGAGACATTCAAAACCCGCCTGGACGCGTTCCTGTGTGATATGGTCTAGGCAATCCTGCCCCGGCAGGGGGATTGGACTAGATGATCTTTCGAGGTCCCTTCCAATCCCTACTGTTCTGTCATTCTGTGATTCTGTGATTCTCTCAGAGTAAACCCATCTGCTGCCTCTGCTTCGGGTGTCTCATGGGTGGCACGGTCAGAAAGGGGAGACTCTCAACTCCATGCGGTGAGCACCAGCACTGCCAAAGTGTCCCAGGGGCACGTAGAGACCCATGGGGAGAAGGCAGAGTCCTGGTGGCCATTCTGGCTCAGCTGCTCAACGCCAAGGCTGCTGTAACCCGTTGCAGTGGGAGCTGCTGTTGGCTCTGGGTAGGGGACGCTCTTGGTGCCTGCTCAGGGCCCCGGGGAGCAGAGATGGCCGCAGCAGGTCTCAGGGTGTCCTCCGTGGAGGTTGGCTGAGCCCGCTCCCTGCGCAGCCCAGGTTGAAGAGGCCCCAGTGCTGCCCCTCCACGAGCTCCCCTGGCTCAGGTGGCTCCCAGGGGTTGTTAAGCACTAAACCACCAGGATCCTTCAAAGCTGTGGCAGCAGTTTCCACCGTGGGAAGGGACTCTGGGATGAGGAGGAGGAGGGAACGCACCAGAGCCCAGAGACCTTTCCTTCATGCTGTCCTTCATGGTCTGCTGGGTGGGATGCTGAGGCAAATGCTTCTCCTCTCTGTACCATACCTACTGTCAGCTGTACTTCTCTCTAACGCACCACTCTGAGGCACGGGGGTCTGGGCACTGTTAGGTCCCCTCCTGAGCTCAGGATCTTCTTCAGGTCTGGCCAGTATAACTCTTCCTCATCCAGAGTCTTTTGATTGCAGCAATTAGGGAGCCCCTTCTGAAGGCTCATGCCCTGCAGTCCAGCTCTCACAGCAGTGTCGGGAGCTGGGATGCTCTGACCCTGTGTCGTGGTGGGACCTGATGAAAGGTCTGGTGTGTTGATGTCGATAGTCCCAGGACAGAGCAGGTCATCCAGCCGTTGCTGCAGAACATCCTTTTTCCCTGACCAAGAGGGTGGAGGGCACTTGCCAAGCCCACAGCATGACGGTGCTGCAAAGCCTCTTCAGACCTGCTCGTGGTGGGGAAGCCGCCTCGAAGGCAGCCACTGCTGCACGCCTGGACCTTGGAGGTGCCTCCTTTGGAGGGGCTGGTGACCCCGGAGATGCAGGGGAATGGCTTTCCCTAGCTCTGGGCTCCACAAAATGTCAGGGCTGGGAGCCAGCAGGTTGCTGAGAGCTCGGTTTGGGGCTGATCAAGCCCAACGTCCTGGTTGAGAGCAGGAGCAACGGGCGCTCTCTGGGATCAGGCTTGTTCGCGGCTGAATGACGCAGGAGATGACACCTATACAGCACCCAAACCCCTGCTCTGCTCCAGTCATCCCAGTAACGCTGCTGCAACTTCAAAAGAAAAGGGAAGGAAAGAGATTGAGGGTTTCAGATCAAAAAACCCCCAAAGTTCTCAGCTCTTTCAACACATTTCTTTTTTTTTCCTGATTTCATCAACGGTGGGAACCCAGCGACAGGCACAGGGGAAATGAAAGTCTGTTCATGAAAAGCTGTTTGCTTAACAGTGGTGATAACGGAGCTGGTGACAAAAGCTGCTCGTGTCGCTGGATTTTTTTTAATGTCCTCAAAACATTTGTGTTTGTGTTGGTTTTCTTAGCAAAAGAAAGAGTGTTTGCACAGAGGAGCCACGTGAGTTGTGAGAGGAGACGGAGCTGGGAGCAGGAAAATGTGTCAGGAGAGCAAGTGGTTGTAGGCTGAGTGCGTGAATACATTGAGACTGAAATAGGTGCTGTAAGGTCTTTAGGGCATGGAGGAGCTGGAGTAGCTGCACAGCAGCTGTGCCAGTGGTTACAACCAGTTTGGAGGTAGGGGTGAGATCACAGAATCAATCACTGAGGTTGGGAGAGCCCTCTGAGCTCATCGAGTCCAACCATTGCCCTGACACCACCATGGCAACTAGACCAGGGCACTAAGTGCCATGGCCAGTCTTTTCTTAAACCCCTCCAGAGATGGTGACTCCACCACCTCCCTGGGCAGCCCCTTCCAATGGCTAATGACCCTTGCTGAGAAGAAATGCTTCCTAATGTCCAACCTGACCCTCCCCTGGCCAAGCTTGAGGCTGTGTCCTCTTGTCCTGTCGCTGGTTGCCTGGGAGAAGAGGCCGACTCCCACTTCACTACAACCTCCCTTCAGGTAGGTGTAGACTGCACTAAGGTCACCTCTGAGCCTCCTCTTCTCCAGGCTAAACATCCCCAGCTCCCTCAGCCGTTCCTCGTAGGTCAGACCCTCCAGACCCTTCCCCAGCTTGGTCGCCCTCCTCTGGACTCGCTCCAACACCTCAACATCTTTCTTGATGTTGCTTCCAAACAAAGAGTTGCTTCCAAACCAAGTATGAATGATGACAGAGCTAGAGGACACAGCCTCAAGCTTGGCCAGGGGAGGTTCAGGTTGGACATTAGGAAGCATTTCTTCTCAGCAAGGGTCATTAGCCATTGGAAGGGGCTGCCCAGGGAGGTGGTGGAGTCACCATCTCTGGAGGGGTTTAAGAAAAGCCTGGACATGGCCCTTAGTGCCCTGGTCTAGTTGCCATGGTGGTGTCAGGGCAATGGTTGGACTCGATGAGCCCAGAGGGCTCTTCCAACCTGGTTGATTCTGTGAAAATGGGCAGGAAACAGCAGTAACAAGAGTGCTGGCCCATGTGCTCAGTTACTGCACTGACCCACTGGCACTTCACGTGGGGTGATGCTACTCCAGTGAGTGGTCCCAGCACTCAGGGGACCCTTTCCGAGGGGCGATGCATTCCTGCAGGCACCCACATTTTCACCTGCAGTTTAGCAGGCGGCCTGGCGGGGATGGACTGTGTGTCTGTACCAGACGAGCACGTTTCACGTGTCCTTCTGCTCCTCTGGGTTTCCAGGAGGGGTTTTGTACAACGGAGGAGGCAGTTTTACACTCCCAGCTCTCGTGCTGCTCCGCTCCCTGGATGGATGTGGGGCCGGGTCAGGGAGCAAACTGCACAGGCAAATGTCCCTGAGTCAATGAATCACCAGCTTAGCAATTAATGCCCAAAGGGGCATGGATAATGGGGTATTAGCCAGCTGATCGGGAAGATTTATGCTCCCAATGTGGTTAAAGAGTTAGCTTAATAACTCACACGAGCTGTGAAAGCAGAACGTCTGCACTTTGTGTTTAATCTCCCACTCCTGAAAGACCTATTTTTTTTTTTTTTTAGCTCAGTTGATGTGGTAGGAAATTTGTGAGCACCTTTGGATTGCGAGGACCCGTTCCTGTGGAGGAGGAAGGGATTGTGACCGAAGTCAGAGAATCCCAGAATCAATGAGGTTGGCAGAGCCCTCTGGGCTCATCGAGTCCAACCATTGCCCTGACACCACCATGGCAACTAGACCAGGGCACTAAGTGCCATGGCCAGGCTTTTCTTAAACCCCTCCAGAGATGGTGACTCCACCACCTGGGCAGCCCCTTCCAATGGCTAATGACCCTTGCTGAGAAGAAATGCTTCCTCATGTCCAACCTGACCCTCCCCTGGCCAAGCTTGAGACTGTGTCCTCTTGTCCTATCGCTGGTTGCCCGGGAGAAGAGGCCGACTCCCACTGCGCTACAACCTCCCTCCAGGTAGTTGTAGACTGCACTAAGGTCACCTCTGAGCCTCCTCTTCTCCAGGCTAAACACCCCTAGCTAAAAAGCCTGTCCTCACAGTAGGGTGGAGCCTGTCCTCATCGCAATCCTTGCAGCCAAGAGGAAATTAATTCTCATAGATGGAAGAACGCTACAGCACACAACTTCTTCATATGTGCCCTGCTGCTTTTAATGTGTGATGAGACTGAAATACAACCAGGAACAACCGAGGTACTGATACTGGTTCATTTGGACGAACCAGTTACGCCATCTTGTCTGCTGATGGTGCTTTTGTCAGTATCTCCATTGCTGCACTGATGTCTCCTTCGGCATCGATCAGCACCTGCAAGTTTGCACTTTGATCCTGGAAGCCCATGGCACTGAGCTGCTCCATTTGTGTCTTAAATCTGATCTGTGGCCCCTCCTCATCCATCTCCATCTGACTTTCTTCTTCATCCTCATCCGACGCCAAAATTGCATCGCCCTCAGACTCGCTGATTTGTGTCAAGTCATCCATGTCTTCCAGATGCGAGTCCCCCAAGCTAAGTATGAAATCTGGTACTTCTGTTGAGAGGGTCTGTAAGCCCAGCTGGATCTGCAGCAACGCCTGCAGCGCCCTGGGGTTTCTCAGCAAGGATGAAACCTCAGCGCTCTCCATCTCCGGTGGCAGCTGCTCTGCCCATTGATCTTGAGGTGGAGAATTTCCGTCGCTTGACATACGAGCGCTGTCCAGCAGCGCCTGTGCTGGGCTGGTGGGGTTTGTTAGCGCGCTCTCCAGGTTGTGCATGAGTTCCAGGTCTTCTGTCAGCTGCTGAACCATGCTCTGAACCTCCCCCGAGTTGGGGACCACTGCACCTGATGATGAACTCAGCAAGGCAAAAGCGTTGTCTGCACTGCTGCTGGTAAATTGGCCGTCACAGTCATCTGCGTTATCGCTGGCTCTGTTGGACTGCAGAGCCCAAGGGTTGGGCAGTGGCCTCCGGTTTTCGGTGTGGGCTGGTAGCCTGGCTCCACGTGGGGGTGGGTTACTGTCCACGGAAGCAAAGGGGTTGTTGACCAGCTGTGCCTGCACAGCATCCAGGATGGGCTCCTCGATTTCCCTGTACATCTGCTCCAGGGCACTGTACCCACCGGGGATGCTTTCGAGGCTGTTCATGGCCACGTCGTGGTTCCTTATCACCTCTTGCATTACGGCAGGACTTCTGCAGGCCTCTAATATTTCTCTGATAGTCTGTGGGTTGGTGAGAATCTGACTAATCTCAGGGTTTTCTTCAGCCAGCTGCTGCATATGAGGGGTGGACATGACGAGATCCCTGACAAGATCGGTACTGCCAGCGATGTTCTCCTCAAAGGTGCTCTCGCTTATCAAGCTGTGCATGGACGCGTCTTGCTCTTGAATGCTACTCACCAAGCCCATCACGTCTCTTGAGTTCAGGTCTAGGAGGTGTACACCTGTCACCCCAAGGAGGAACCCTAGCAAAAACGCATTGTTGTTGATGGTGTTCAGATCCAGGCTTGAACTGAGGATCTCAGACAAGACGTTCTCCATGGTCTGGGCCACTATTTCCTGGCTGGACATCAACAGCTCGGACACATTGGGATGGATCAAGCCCGGGTTTTGCTGATCAGCAACGCTTCCCAAGCAGGATAAGTTGGAATTACTGTGGCTGGCAGGTTGCATCAGGGTGGTTGCTCTTCCTTGATCTGCCAGGCCGCCCTGTGGTTTCTTCTGGGACCTGATGACCACGTGGATGCTGACCCCACTGCGAACTCCGTGCTGTCTCAAAGTTTCTTGATCCTTGAGGATTTTCCCAGCAAATATCAGCACCAGCAGATCAGGGAGTGTTCCGAAACGCTTGGCAACTTCTTCCTTAAACTCCTGGATGGTGCTGCTCTGAGCAACCTCAAACTGCTCCTTCTGCTTGAGGGTCTTCACAGTCACTTTGATGATGTTTGAGGACTCCATGGTGACAACAGGTTGACTGGTCTCCGCTGTCCCTTTGTTTTCAGACATGGTGGCTCTGAGACCAGGACTGTGCTTCGGTCTGTTGAAAAAGCAGAGGTGCTGGCAGAAGGTGGGAAGCAACGGGGGGCAACGGCTGCCAGCTGAAACAGGGGGGTGGCTGTTGTCCCTGCTGGAGGGAGCAGTAACAAGAGGACAAGGACTACCTCTCCTCGCAGTGCAGATGGAAGGTACATACCAGCCAGATGTTGCACAGCTGCTCCGCTCGCTCACCACCCGAGCTGTCCTCCCATGTTGGTTGTCCTGTTGTGGCCTCCTGCCCACACGGAGTGGCTGTGCAGTCACCCCCCTGCGATGACACCACCGCTGATGTCACAGTGAGCAGCAATGGCCTGGGGAGGACAAGGGGCAACGGGCACAGACTGAAACACGGGAAGTTCCATCTGAATATGAGGAGGAACTTCTTTGGTGTGAGGGTTCCAGAGCCCTGGCACAGGCTGCCCAGGGAATGGGGGAAGTCTCCTTCTCTGGAGATATTCAAACCCGCCTGGACACGACCCTGTGCAACGTGCTCTGGGTGACCCTGCTTGGGCAGGGGTTGGGCTGGGTGATCTCCAGAGGGCCCTTCCAACCCAAACCACTCTGGGATTCGGTGGTTCTGTGAGAGAGGGCATCTCCCTTGGAGCTGAGCCTCCACCGTCCCCAGCCACCCTAGTCCCTGGGGCACAGGGAGGACCATGACACGGGAAAATCCAGGCTCAGGGGACTCCAAGACCGTTTCCATTCGAGATGACCGCCATACCCAGCCGCTTGCAGGCTGGCATCGCCAACCCCACTGCAGAGCTCCCAGGTACCTGCAAACCCTGCTCAGTCTGTGACCAAGCCTGCAAGGCCTTTGGGTTAGAGATTGCCACCACCATGTCTGAGTTCTGGGTTTGTTAGAAGAAATTTGGCATCCTCTGTGTGATTTCTTGCTGCTGCATGTCCTCGGTGGAGAGCGCAGCTGGTGCTGCCTGCTGGGACCTCTGCACCAGCATCACCCACCTCGTTTAATGGTTGGACTCGATGATCCCAGAGGTCTCTTCCAACCTGGTTGATTCTGTGGTTGCTTGATTCTGTGGGGATGTGAATGTCGGAGGCAGCCTTGGCCGCAGTGACCATGCGATGGTGGAGGTCGGGATCCCAGGGTCTGGTCTCAAATCCACTTCCCCTCTCCTCCAGTGGCATCGTCATGAGTGATGGGAAGGGGAACTGGGACGGGGCAGGGTGATAAGTGCTGTGACTGCTGGCCAGGCTCATCACCAAGCACTAGAACAGATGATGTATCTGGCCTCAAAGTGCCAGCAGCGTCTGTCCTTGCTTAGAAGAGCCCTTCCAAAGAGAAGGGGCAGGGGCATCTCAGAAATACCACAAATAATCACATTGCAAGCACACACACGTGCAGAGACGGAGGCTGGAGCAGGCAGGCAGATGCTCCTCGGTCCTACCCCACTCTGGACTCCAAAGATTTCACTGGGAAAACAACTTTGTACCCAGCAACTTCCACCCTCCACGTGGGGGTATGTAGTCACTGTCGGAAAACCTACTGTTGCTCTCACGAGCTTCTCACAGCAGTTAATTATTCTCATTATTCAAAATAAGGCTTTTATTTCTAATCAGAACGTGTCTGGCTTCATTTTCCATTCATTCAAATTCATCCTTCTCAAGGGCATTACAACAATCCTCAGCATCAGATGTTTCCTCCTGAGACTTCCACCCTCCAATGAAGATGCCTCTACAGCTCTTTAAATTTAATATGTTTTGCACCCTTTATAGATCAAGTGTTTTCTCCAGCACGTGAATAATGTGTCTCTTCTGTCTCCCTCCTCTCCAGACTTCTTTGCCACCTTTTAAACTACCACCCCCAAACCAGAGGCTCCCGCCCTCCCACCCCTGCCCGTGCACTGCCCAGGGGGCTGCACAAGCTGGGGCACAGCACCGGCGTCTCATACAAGCTCTGAGGAAGCGGAGCAAGGGAGCAGCTGACCAGCAAGCCGGTGGCAGGCTGACAGCCCCCAGTCCAGCCCAGTGCACAACCAGTAGGATTGCCAGTTCAGCACAGGAGAAGATAAAGATGAAGTAGCACAGCTCTCCAGATGGAGCTCATGATCCAAAGATGTCCATGACTCAAAGCACAGGCTTTTGCTCTGGATTCATCAGACAAGAAGCACATTTTATGACAGAAGTGCTACAATAGGTAAAGGAAATTCACCCCTTCGTATCCCACCGTTGGGTGAAGACTGTGCTGCTTAGGTTCAAGCCAACACCCCACATCTCTCCTGAAGTCACCAGATGGCCTCCCATCTGCTCAGCAGACATCAAGGGAGCTTTGTGGGGGCCTCCAGCAGTTCCTAGGACCAAAGGCTTGTTTTTCATGGTCTTTAACCCCACGAAGGACTGCTGTGGCCACCCGACTTCACCCCCTTCACAACACCATAAAGCATCTGTAGATGTTTTGTTTTCGATTTCATGGAAAGGGGACTGTGGACCAACCCTCAGCCGTTATTGTGGCTGAGCACAGTTGGATCAAAGTGCTGGTTTCTTCTGATTTCCTCCCCCTCATCTTATCCCCGTCATCATTGCAGCGGTGGGAGAGGTGTTTCGCAGGGACTGGGCAGCGCTGGTGTGTGCTGGGGGAAGGAACAGGACCTCTCCTGGATGCCAGCAGGACTCCAACCTCCTCTGGTCCCTCCTCAACCCACCAAGAGAAGTGGAGCGAGCACTGAGGGACCCTCTCAGCTCGCCATACATTTCCAAAACGTGGACCTCGGTGCTGGGTGAAGTGTTTGGGAACAAGCTGAGGGACTCATGGACCTGCGTTGCCCACCATCACCTCTACACAGCTACACACCAGGACCCTCACATTGGCCCGTTGGCCAAGCATCACCCAAAGTACCCCCACCAAAATCTTCCTTCCCTCGGACGCCTGAGCTCCTCTGGACCCACCTCCACTGCGACTGCAGCCCCCTTCTCTGGGACAGCTTGCTCCTCTCCTTAGGAGTATGACTTTGCATTCACCTCTATTAAATTAGCTGGTTTTGCATCATCTAAAAACCTCATTAGCAATGATTTGATACTTGCTTCTACACAACTGATAACGATCATATACAACATGAGACCCAGCAACCAGCTGATCCCCAGAAATATCTGGAAAACGAGCTCTCGGGGGGGAGCTGTCAGTGAAACAAGACTTTGCAGTTGGCCAAACTCCATTCACACCTGCTTTACCTATTATTTTTGGTTTATTATAATGATGTTTATATCACACTGTTGTGAAAATAAGAAAATACTCACAGTTGTCTTCAGCCTTCAGGTAACTCTATCACCCAAAGGAGGAAGTCATCAGAAAATGAAATGACATGATGCTCCAGAAGTTAATACTGACAATAAGCACTGATAGCCATTAATTACGTTCTTGCCCCTTTTACCCTTTATTGATCAAGTCTCATATTCACTTTTCCATTATTTTATTCGGAGCTAACATCAAATTAAGCAGTTTCAAATTTCTCCAACAATCCCATCTCCCTTTTTAATATTAGCACATGTCACAATGGGGTTATTTTTTTCCTTTTCCTTTTTTCACTAGTTTTTCTGAGCCTGGGGATACTTAAGGACGACTTGCAGGCCTGGTGGCTCCTCCACCGGCTCTTCCAGACCCCTCGGGCACACATTACCCAGACCTGCTGATTTCCAGTCCCCAAGGGCTGTGGGTGGGATGAATCTGCAGTTAAACACGTGAATGGAGACGTTCACAGGCAAAACCTGGACTGAAACGTGCACCGCAGGATGAAGGAGGCTGAGGTGCGCTGGTGACTCTGGGGTTGCTGGAGGGGTTGTGTAAAATTCAGCAAAATTTGCTCAGCGGGGATGCTCCAGGAATGCTGCCTCAGGTGACTGTGTCGAGGGCAGGGACAGTCTCCATCCCCACCCCACAGGCACAGTCAGGCCCTGGGAGGACACTTCTGCCTTCCCCTCCGTTCACAGACCTAAAACAGGTCCCTTTCCCTTGAAAACAGGGCTGAGAGGAGGCAACCCCTAGTAAAACTGCCCGTTCTTTGGGGTGTGACATCAGGAATGGGGGGACACAGACCCATGGTCCATCCGCTCAGTCCCAAAGCCTCCAAGACCAGCTGTGGATCACCCTGGCATTATACCCCTGCTCTGGCCACCAGGTCCCACTGGGCTGGCTGGTCCCTTTGTCCACACCCGAGGTCCAAATCCAGCAGGCCAGCAGCAGCACAGCCAGGTGGACATCTCTCCTAGCTTCCAGAGGGCACGTTAGGGACTCCTCTGAGCTACAGCTGGCACTCAAATCTAAAGCTAGCCCATTCTGGGTGCAGAAAGGGATGGAGAAGGGGCCCAGAAATTCAAACCAAGTGGTAGAGAGAGGAAGGGGATGGTTCTTATATCTGCTAGCACCACTACACAGGCTTCAAAAGTTTGCAAGTACTCATACTCTCACTAGTAACACCAGTAAGCCAGTTGTTAGTATATTTTCTGTTGTAGGACCACATCTACTGAAAATGGGTGGTGTGACCAGCCCATTGCCTAAGGATGAGGAAGATGGCATGGGATTGCACAAGCCCTGCAGACCTTCACGTTGTCCCCGAAGCAACCTCGGTGAGTCCTCACCGCCCCATCACTCACCACCACCCCAACCACAGCAACTTCTGCAAAATTTATTGCCCGGTCCTGGATCCCAAAGGGGTTCCCAGGCATGGAGGTTTTGGATCCTCAGTGGAGGTTTGAATCCCAGAGGTGGAGGTTTTGGGTTCTTGGTGGAGGTTTAATCCTGCGTGCACCAGCCTGGGGCAAGCAGGGACCTGGGGATCAGGTGTGAGTTTTACCCTGTCCTTGCCTTAGACTGAAAGTGCTTTGGGACCAGGACCTATTTTAGCGTTTTGTGAACCACGATGGAGAGGAATTTGGGAGCTCTGAGGCTGAGATCAGCAGCTCTTCCTGCTCTAAGCCTTGTAGCTGATTTTAATCCTCATTTCTGATTTTAGAAAAGAGCAGTGGATTTATTGTACTACTATTCCTTCTCTAATAAACCTGCCGAGACCCTGAGCAGGCTGTGCAGTGGGGTCAGGGAACTGCAATCAGCAGGTTCCCAACAGCCACGACCCTTCAGGGGATCTGTCAGGGACCTTTGGGGACCAGGAGGGACCTCTAAAACATGAGAGCAAACCAGTCAACCAGTAACTCCATCCTGGCTGCTGAGTTACCCTCTCCTTGTAGGCAGGACAGCTCACAGGGATGTGCTATTTATTACCTGCCTGTCCGTGTAGTGGGGATTTTTATTAATTAACTAACATTTGCTGAGACATTATGATGATGGAGGTGAGATGAAGTGAAATCATTAAGCTTCGCTACTCTCATTTATTACCCACAGAGCTCTGCAGATGAAGAACAATTAATAAAGCACCACTGTTCGTGAAGAGCAATAAAAATGAATGGAAATGTGGCACTTTAGCTCAGAACACTCGAGCCTTGTTCACGATGAAAGCCGTGCTTGTCTCTGCTCAGCAAAGAGCTCAAGTGCAGCTGAAGAGCGTTTTCCTTCAAACCACACAGAGCTCAACTCAGAACAAACCTGAAGCAAGACCTCCACTCCAGGCACAGGCTTGACTCCTTGGTGCACATAAGCATGAAAAGCCTTCCCTGAGGACAGAGGGGTGTTTCTTGCAGTGACTCCATTGACTTCCACTTATCATCTCCCAAAGTTTTTGAGATTTCTTTTACTTTTTGCACGTGCCACGTGGATGCCGTGAAAAGACTTTTAAGAAAGTTGTTTAAGAAAAGCCTGGCCATGGCACTTAGTGCCCTGGTCTAGTTGCCATGGTGGTGTCAGGGCAATGGTTGGACTCGATGATCCCAGGGGGCTCTGCCAACCTCAGTGATTGATTGATTCTGTTTTGGATCCCAGGGATGGAGGTTTTGGACTCTCAGTGGAGGTTTTAGATCATGAGGTCTGAGGTTTTGGATCTTGGGGGGGTGGAGGTTTTAGATCCTTGATGGTTGAATGTCTACAACTACCTGAAGGGAGGTTGTAGTGAAGTGGGAGTCGGCCTCTTCTCCCAGGCAACCAGCGATACGACAAGAGGACACAGCCTCAAGCTTGGCCAGGGGAGGGTCAGGTTGGCCATTAGGAAGCATTTCTTCTCAGCAAGGGTCATTAGCCATTGGAAGGGGCTGCCCAGGGAGGTGGTGGAGTCCCCATCTCTGGAGGGGTTTAAGACAAGACTGGCCATGGCACTTAGTGCCCTGGTCTAGTTGCCATGGTGGTGTCAGGGCAATGGTTGGACTCGATGATCCCAGAGGGCTCTTCCAACCTCATTGATTCTGTGATCCTGTGAAACGCTGTTTTGAAAGTCAATTTGTCATTTCTGCCACTGCTTCTCCACGGGAGTGAAGTCCATGGGGGTTATGGCAACCATCAGCGATGGCTGTAAGTCAGATTTTCATCCCGAATATGTTCACAGTTGGTTTTGACCCACCTATTGCACAGAGGTTTTTAGTTTCATGCACCAGTTCAGAGCTTCTCCCATTAGCAAATCCTAAACACTAATTTCTTCTGCAAGCATTTCCTCTCCCAGCATCCTTCCCTTACAATATGTCCAGTGAGAGGTCTTCTACCTGTTTCTTTCACCTCCTCCTCCACCTGCCCCATTTATCGTTCTTCAGCCACTCTTCTTCTGCCAAATTCAGACTCTGTGTCCTGTCTCTCCTTGCTATTTTGCGCCTTGTTTCTTCTTTCTCCCTACACCCTCTTTACTCGCCTTTCTGGAGGTGATTGGAGGGTTGGCCTTGGGGAGATGGGCTTGGTGACCGTAGACTGTGGCTGGAAAATGCCCCGTGTCTCTCATGGCAGACCCCATGTGTGACGATGCATGTGCCAGCGGCCGTGCTTCTTCTGACCTGCTGGGATCAAGCTAATTCCCTATGGCAGCACCAGCGTCTGGCAGCAGTTGCCAAGCTGCTCTTAGAATCATGGAAGTGTTTGGGTTGGAAAGGACCTTGAAGATCATCAAGTCCAACCATTAACCTAACACTGCCAAGGCCACCACTAACCCATGTCCCTCAGCACCACATCTACTCATCTTTTAAATCCCTCCAGGGATGGGGACTCAAGCACTTCTTGGTCACATCCTCTGTTCACTGATGGACAAAAGCTTCAGCCCTGCCCTCTCCTCTTGGCCACAGGGATGTAGTTTATCCCAGGGTTGGTGATCAACAGGTTCATTGGGGTCTCCATGCAGCAGCCATGGCCTAAGGAGTGTGTTGGCTGCACCAAGTCAAGATTTTGCAAACTTCTCAGATGGTTAAACCTGGCACTGATGCTTCAGAATCGTGCTGCCCCCTCTGCCTGGGGCCATGCTTGAGGACTCAGATGACAATGGCTGCCCCTGAAGTCAAAGCCGTGTAGATGTGGTGCTGAGGGACATGGTTTAGTGGTGGCCTTGGCAGTGCTGGGTTATGGTTGGACTCGATGATCTTAAAGGTCTTTTCCAACCAAAACGGTTCTATGGTTCTATGGGTGTGCAGAGCCTTTGTGACCTGTGCTGGGCTGATTGTCCAGGGCTGATGCTGGAGTGAGATAGGTGTGTGTGGTAGACACCAAAACGTAAGGATCTAGATCCGAGTTGTGCACCCAGCCTCCGCCAGTGGAGATCTTGGCATGGCTCCGTTCTCAAGCGAAGGAGCCCAGCACCACCAGAGATGCCCTTGGGCATCTGAGACATCCACGTGGGGCTGGTAGATGTGACACAGGACCTACAAGACACCCGTGTCCCTCTAGACCAGTGGCTGGAGATGAGGAGGAATAGAATAGGGCATCTCAGAAAGTGCGTTAAAAATCGATGGAGCATTTACACACAGAAGATTGGTGGACCAAAGTCCTTCTTTAAAATGCTTGTGGTTCAAATTTCGAGCAGTTTTAAGGTTTCAGTTACAAAAAAGTGCAACTTTAAACACATTTTAACTTTTTTTTCTTATATTTTGTTAAACCTGGGAGGAGCTCATGGCACATGAAGAAATCACTGAATGTAGATATTTTTTCCCCACAAAAATGACGTCCTGGCTTTGCTCAGCTTCTCTACGGGATTTTGGGTGTGGTTTGGCAGTTGATGGGCGACTGTGGCCACTCGCAGGCTGTGGTGGGGAGCGCAAGGACCGTTTGTGCTTGCGGGACAGCACGAGCTCTGCCACTGCTTTCACATCCTTCACTCTTGTCCTTGTCCACGGGGGCAGCTGGGCTGACAAACTTCAGCTCTCTATCTCCTTGGCAAGCTTGTCCTCATCCTTGGGAGCTGGACTTCCTTCAAGGTGCCTGGGCACACCACCAGGAGCCTGGAAGGTGCAGAGGAGCCTGTGTCTGGGGTGCCCACCACCCTGCGAATCAGGGGGCTGAGCCAGCCCTGGGCACTGCCAGCTCCTGTGCCCGGGGATCGTTGGAGAGTCTGGCTGCTGGCTGGAACCTCCCCGGGGAAAGCAGTGCCACCGATTCGTACAGACGGCTGAGCTTCGGTGCCCACCCGCGTCCCCCGGCGCTGGCTCCTTCCCTGGCACAGGCAGCAGTGGTGGGCAATTGCAGGCACACACCTCCAGCCTGGCCAGGACGATGGACATCATCTGCCCAACGTCATCCTTGATAGCACTGACCACGCTTTTCCAGGTGCCTGGAGCAGTGATGCCACCGCAGCATCGATCCTGCAGCTATCCTCCAGGTCCCTGTGCTGGCCCTGAGCATTATAGAATCCCAGACTGGTTTGGGTTGGAAGGGACCTTAAAGCCCATCCAGTCCCACCCCCCTGCCACGGGCAGGGACACCTTCCACCAGACCAGGTTGCTCCAAGCCCCATCCAACCTGCCCTTGAACACTGCCAGGGAGGGGGCAGCCACAGCTTCTCTGGGCAACCTGGGCCAGGCTCTCACCACCCTCACAGCCAAGAATTTCTACCTCAGATCTCATCTCAATCTCCCCTCTCTCAGTTTAAAACCGTTCCCCCTCATCCTGTCACTCCATGCTCTTGTCAAAAGCCCCTCTCCAGCTTTCCTGTAGGCCAGTTGCTCTCGTGGAATTAATTTTTTTGAATGGTCAAAATCTTGCTGTGTTTCTTCAGGGGTGGGCGTGCTGCTGAGCCTGTGCCACCCCCCGCTGCCTCTGCTCGGGGGCTGATTTGTGCTGAAATGATTCAGCCTGCAGAAAACAGTTCCTGCAGACGAATGTGTTTCTTGCCCTGTGTATGGTGAGATTCCCGGAGGGGCTGAGGGGAGGGGTGGTCACCGAGCGACCCGGGGAGGGCAGTGTCCAGTCATCCATCCCAGAGCCCCAAACTCTTCCTCCCACCCCCTACAGAGCACAGCCCACAGATTGCCCCTCTCATTGCTGTGGGGAAGCTCTTCCAAATCCCTTTTATTGCATTAATCACCAGGAGTGTCTGTATCACGCTCAATAATCTCTTCAAAACACGGATTGCTATTTATACACGTGCTAAGGTATTTGCAAAAGTAATTGCAGCGAGTTTATGCGGCGCTTTCGATAACTCAGACTGCTTTTTTAGCACTCCTCACGCCTGTTTTTCCAAAGCCTCACTGTGTTTTGCCACAACCTGCAGCTCCATCCCATCGGTCCAGCCGGGCCCTGAGGATGGGAGGTGCAAAGCCCCGCGGGGATGATGATGATGTATCACGATATATATGATGATCATCGTCATGCGGGATGATGGCACGCCCGGTGGGAAGGGAGGCAGGGCGGCCGCAGAGCCCAATATCTGCAGAGAATAACGTGTGTGGCGCTGGAGGAGCGGGGGGACGAGGTCCCAGGGCACGTCCCCGCAGCCGAGGGCACTTAGGGAGCTGCTGAGCAGGGCACAGGGCTGCCTCCAGCCTCCGGGACCCCACAGAGAGGTGCCCGTGCCCGCACCGCCCCGGCTCCGGCTCCGCAGCCCCGAGCGCAGCCGGGGACCCGCGGTCCTCCTAGGGCTGGGGACCTGGTGAGCTGTTTGCGTGGTGGGTTTGGGGCCAGGAGGATCTCTAGGACACTGGGAGCCCGGCGCAGGGATGCCAAACTCCCTGTTAGCACCAGTCTGCGCGGAGCCTTTCCCCCCGCCCTGGGAGCTCAGCCGCTCTCTAACCCAGGCGGGGTGGTTTTGAGGGCTGGGGTTGCCGGGTTACAGACGGGGTTAAACCGCACACGGGGTGATGGAGACAAAAGCAAACCCAGCGTGGACCACCCGGGCCAGTGCCCGCAGCTCGCCCGGGTCAGCTGCAGCATCCCGCAGGAGAGATGCTGCCGTGCTCAGGCCATGCCAGAGAAATATGTGTATTATTTTCATTATCTTATTAAAAGACAACAAATCACCAAGGAAACCTTTCTCTCCCACCCCGGTTTTGTTTCCCTGACCTCTCTGCTGAAGTGTCTGCGTGGGGGCTCTGTCCCCTCGCCCCCCGCAGCGCCGGGAAGCCCCTTGTGCTGGGTGCTGGGTGCTGGGGGCGTGCGGGGCAAACCAGTGCTGCTCCCAGCTAAAGCCTCCTGCGGGGACGCCAACAGGCTCTGGAGACCTTTCCGTAATCCTTAGGCAGCTCTGTGATTTTTTTTTTTTCTAGGTTAGAGCTTTTAGTTTAAATTAGGATTAAAAGATTGTAGGAAAGAAGAATCCAAGGGGCTGCTCAGAGGTGGCGGTGGGAGATGTGTCCTTGGAGCTGGATTTGTGTTAATGCAGGTTTACGGTGATGATTAGATTAAGAGGAAGGGTCTAGTGCTGAGAGGCTCCTCCTGGCTGCACTGGGATTCCTGCCTGCAGGTGCAGTGGATCCGTGTTTGTTTGTGGTTTAACATTTGAATTTTGCAAGAGGTGACTAGCTTTTGGTATGACAGCGCAGAATATATGTGCTGTCAGCATGAATAATATTTTATCTGTTAATATACCACATATATTTTTATTTCGTGCAATATTTATATTGAATTTGTTTAAATCATTTACAGAATTAGTTATTATTTTGACTATTTTTACAGCCTGTAACAAAACACTGCCATGTTTTGTTTCTATGGAGCAGGCTCCTTGGACTTGCTTGGTTCAGGGTGTTTTAGTCACGAAATGTCTCTCTCTCTCATTGAGTGTGAACAGGGAATCGACTCTGTTAAGATACAATTTCTTTCTCGTACATGGAGTCAGTATTTTGGTATGCAGCAACATCACTGTTTGTTTTTAAGTCCTTGCATCACTTTCTCGTCTTGGCTGTGTTATGGGCAATGCTTATTTTGAGTTTTGATATTTAGGAGCTGACTGCTACTGCAGGAGATGCTGAAAAAAGTGGCATCTGATTTTAACTTGTGTGAGTCCGGGTCTGATCCAGCCTCCAGTGCTCTCCAGGGCAGCAGTGCATCCCTTTCCTTGGCTGGTGGGGCAACTCCATCTCACACAGGTTTTCTCCTGACCCAAAGGTCTTCCCAGCTGCCTGGTTAAATTTTATTTCTGCTAGATTCGCACTGACAAAGAGGTGCAAAGCAAATCGAACTGGATCCCAGAAGCTTTTCAGCCCTAAAACCAAAAGGGAAGGGAGAGAGAAGTTTGGAGGTAAGGAAGGAACAGGGGCAGTCAACTTCAAACCTTGAGCTGATTTTGTTCTCTAACCCAGTGTGAGTCGTGGTACCTTAGAGCTCCCAGTTATCCCCTCTGCAGTTCCTGATGGCTGAGAATATCTTGTGCATCCCTGCAAACACTTGACTTTTCCTCTCTCGTTGTCCAGCTTCTTCCTTTTACTCTGGAGTTACAGAACACCAGTTTAAGGTATTTATAGAATCACAGACTGGTTTGGGTTGGAAGGGACCTTAAAGATCATCTAGTTCCTGCCACAGGCAGGGACACCTTTCCTCTGGACCAGGTTGCTCAAATAAGGGTTGATTCTCTCTCCATTCACTCTGGTCTAAGTGGAAGTACTTGGAAGAAAAATACACTTACATCGTGTTAAAATCAAGTGAGGAGAAAACTTGGACATTGCCATTTACACGTAATAGGAGTATAAACGCATGCTGCCACACATTGCAGCCCACAGGTCTTCATAATTCAGGGCCATACCCCTGGCTGTGGCTCTCAGCAGATCAGAGAAGGTGATACAAGGCATTTGGTAGTGATGGAAGAGCTTAAGCCTCTAAAATAACATTCAGCAGTGTCTTCTGCCTTGGCTTTCAGGTGAAACATGCCACCGTTCAACCTCACCAGCTTGACGCCAGCAACGTTCGTCCTGGCTGGCATCCCAGGCATGGAGAAGCTGCACATCTGGATCTCGATCCCGTTCTGCTCCATGTATCTGGCTGCCCTGCTAGGAAACGCTGTCGTGTTGTTTGTCATAAGGACAGAGCGTAGCCTCCACCAGCCCATGTACCTCTTCCTGTCCATGCTGGCCATCGCCGACCTGATGCTGTCGACCACGACGGTGCCCAAGATGCTGGCTCTGTTCTGGTTCAGCGCGGGGGAGATTTCCTTCGGCGCCTGCCTCACCCAGATGTTCTTCCTGCACTTCAGCTTCTCGGCGGAGTCGGTCATCCTCCTGGCCATGGCGTTTGACCGGTTTGTCGCCATCTGTTCCCCGCTGCGCTACGCGGCCGTGCTGACCCCATCAGCCGTCGCCAAAACTGGGCTGGTGGCTTTGCTGAGAAGTTTCTGCATCATTTTGCCCTGTGTATTTCTCCTGAGAAGGCTGCCGTTCTGCGGGCACAACGTCATCCCACACACCTACTGCGAGCACATGGGCATCGCCCGGCTGGCCTGCGCCGACATCTCCATCAATATCTTGTATGGCCTCGCCGTGCCTTTCGCAGCAATAGTGGTGGATGTTGTGCTCATTGCTGTCTCCTACGTCTTAATTCTCCTGGCATTATTCAGACTCCCTTCCAGGACCGCCCGTCTTAAGGCTTTCAGCACCTGTGGCTCTCATGTCTGTGTTATATTACTTTTCTATATTCCTGCTTTTTTCACTGTTTTAACACACCGCTTTGGTCAGGAGATCCCCCACCACGTCCACATCCTCCTGGCCAACCTGTACGTGCTCTTCCCCCCGCTGCTGAACCCCGTGGTGTACAGCGTGCGGACACAACAGATAAAAAAGAAGGTTGTGAAAGTGTTCATCTGCCCCAAGAAACATTTGCTGCAAGAATGAGATGTGGCTATCAGAAAGTGATGAACACCTTGGTGGGACTCCAAGCTCCCCACCCTAAATGCTCTCTTTGCACTGTTTGAGGCAACGTGCCTAAGTCTTCTGCTGTCACAGTTGAACACCCAACATCCCCATCACCTCACTTTCCCCAACAGTTTGCAGAAAATGTAAGGCAAAAGACAAAACTCAGGATCTCTGACTGGCTGTGGAAGGAGAGTGATCAACGCAATGAGACCCTACCCCAGATATGTCACTTGTGGGAGATCACCTACAAGGTGGTGGCTTTCACTGCAGAGTGACAATAAATCTACATCTTCTCTGGAGTCAGGTGAAAAGTCATGTAATGAACTTGTTCTGCTGAATCCCAGGTGTGTAACGGAGTTCATTCAGGAATTGCTTCTTTATTAAGATCCATAGTATTGAAAAAGTCTCCAAAAGGAATAACGCAGAAATAAAAGCAAGAGTTGCACGTTATCATGTGTGGGGTCTCTTTGTTCTTTAACTATATTATTTGACCATACTTTGAGTAAACACATAGTTGAGAAATTGTTCCCAAAAGAACACCTGAAAATTTATTTTTTAATAAGTTGATAGGTTATAATAGGCCTCTTTCTCAGGCAACTAGTGATAGGACAAGAGGACACAGCCTCAAGCTTGGCCAGGGGAGGTTCAGGTTGGACATTAGGAAGCATTTCTTCTCAGCAAGGGTCATTAGCCATTGGAAGGGGCTGCCCAGGGAGGTGGTGGAGTCACCATCTCTGGAGGGGTTTAAGAAAAGCCTGGACATGGCACTTAGTGCCCTGGTCTGGTTGACATGGTGGTGTGAGGGCAATGGTTGGACTCGATGATCCCAGAGGGATCTTCCAACCTCATTGATTCTGTGAATAACGGTGCATTCATAGGTTAGAGAAAACTCTGGCGTCTAGAGAGTAGAGATTAACTAAGCACTGAACCAAATTATTGTTATCAAGTCCTAAAAATATCCTTTCTCCAGCGTGGCTGCTTTCCTGGGGTATCTGGCCAAGAGCTTAAAAATCTCTTGGGCGTCACTTTGCAACAGCAACTGGAGGAATCAGAGCGGCGCGTTCCCCAAAGCAGAGCTGCAGGCTTGGGCAGAGGCTGCAGAGCTTCTCGGAGCAGCCTCGTGCAGTGAGTTGCGTGACTGATCACATTCACTGTCAGCTCTTTTGTTGGTAAAATGCCCTTTTCGTTCGAGTTCCTATATCTAAAAACAGCCAAAAAATATTTAGTGCCATTCTACGGTGGAACACAATAGTTTTATTTCAGTTTTCTTCTGTTTCTTGTTACTCAGAGATGATGCATGGGATTGTTATTTAATGAAGAAATTATAAGTAAGAAATATGACCCCTGCTACTTTTTAAAGCTGGCTGTTAGGAATCAGAGAGCTGATGCTTGCCCCCAGATCAGAGCAGGTTCCAGCAGCAGGTGCATGTATAATTTATTGTTATCTCTACAGCAATGGGTATTTAATTCATCATTAATTTATCGTTCATTTAATGGTAGCAGCTTAATGTTACAGCAGAAGTCATGGCTGTATTGTCCAAACTACGACACAGTTGCCTAACGAGAGACCCAGGGGGTTTGTAGTCTCTACGAACCTGCCAGTTTATGAAGACAGAAGGAAAGAAGTGTTATTTATTCTCATTTTGAGCAGCAAAGATAGATGAAGTGATCTCCCTAAGGTACATCAAGCTTCCCTTCAGAAAGCTAAATGGGATTAAAGTCTTTCATGGTAAGGTCTCCTTTTCTACACCAGTGCTGCTCACAGCCCTCCGCTCTCCGTTCCAGCTCCGCTCTCCCCGAATTCGACAGCAAACCTCCACCGGTGCCTCTGCACCAGCAGGGTGTGCTTCACCCTCCAAAAATGTGTGTTTTTAACTTTTGACTGCCCTTAGCTCGAAACTGATAATGTTTACAACCACAGCCAGGATGGGGCATAGCACGTGTGTGGAGTGAAAACCACGGCCAACAGCGCCTGAGCAGCTGCCGTGACCTCAAGGGTCACACTCACATCAGCAGCGTTAGGGATGACACAGGAGGAATTCAGAAGTACCTGAAGGGAGGGTGTAGCGCAGTAGGAGTCGGCCTCTTCTCCCAGGCAACCAGCGATAGGACAAGAGGACACAGCCTCAAGCTTGGCCAGGGGAGGGTCAGGTTGGACATGAGGAAGCATTTCTTCTCAGCAAGGGTCATTAGCCATTGGAAGGGGCTGCCCAGGGAGGTGGTGGAGTCCCCATCTCTGGAGGGGTTTGAGAAAAGCCTGGACATGGCACTTAGTGCCCTGGTCTAGTTGCCATGGTGGTGTCAGGGCAATGGTTGGACTCGATGAGCCCAGAGGGCTCTTCCAACCTCATTGATTCTGTGATTCTGCGGGTGCTAAGACAAATTTCCCTCCTTTTGACTTTGTTTTGAAACAAACATCAGCTTTCTCAGCTGGGCGAAGGAGAGATGTGTTCTGCTAACGGCGCTGGAGCGTGTTCGCTTTGTGAACATGGAATTAGATGTGGATGGTGCAAAGTGTATTGAAGTTGCACAGCCTGCGTAACCCTTACCTGGGAACGTCTGCACCGGGGCCACCTCAGGGGTAAAACTAAGATAAGCCCCCGGTGCGCTCTGTGGTGGTGGCGTGTCCTGGTTGTGCAGGTGAGGGTGCTCCTGGGCTGAAGAAGGGGGTGTTTCCTTCTCAGACAGCCCAGATCAGGGGAGTTGGGGTTGGGGCAGGCACCGAGACTGCACTGCTAGGAGCCTGCAAGAGGAGGGGGCTGACCCTCGGTGGGGGTGGCCAGGGCCCACCAAAGGACCCAGAGGCTGACGGGCATGGGATGCGAAGCTTCAGGGTGCTGGCAGGAGGTGGGGTGTTCACTGCAACAGGGGGGCAAGGTCTGGAGCAGAGAGGGTGGGTACCTGGGAGCTTTGCAGTGGGGTTGGCGATGCCAGCCTGCAAGCGGCTGGGTATGGCGGTCATCTCGAATGGAAACGGTCTCAGAGTCCCCTGAGCCTGGATTTTCCCGTGTCATGGTCCTCCCTGTGCCCCAGGGACTAGGGTGGCTGGGGACGGTGGAGGCTCAGCTCCAAGGGAGATGCCCCCTCTCACAGAACCACCAAATCCCAGAGTGGTTTGGGTTGGAAGAGCCCTCTGGAGATCACCCAGCCCAACCCCTGCCCAAGCAGGGTCACCCAGAGCACGTCGCACAGGGTCGTGTCCAGGCGGGTTTGAATATCTCCAGAGAAGGAGACTCCCCCCTCCCTGGGCAGCCTGTGCCAGGGCTCTGGCACCCTCACACCAAAGAAGTTCCTCCTCATATTCAGATGGAACTTCCCGTGTTTCAGTCTGTGCCTGTTGCCCCTTGTCCTCCCCAGGCCATTGCTGCTCACTGTGACATCAGCGGTGGTGTCATCGCAGGGGGGTGACTGCACAGCCACTCCGTGTGGGCAGGAGGCCACAACAGGACAACCAAGATGGGAGGGCAGCTCGGGTGGTGAGCGAGTGGAGCAGCTGTGCAACATCTGGCTGGTATGTACCTTCCATCTGCACTGCGAGGAGAGGCAGTCCTTGTCCTCTTGTCACTGCTCCCTCCAGCAGGGACAACAGCCACCCCCCTGTTTCAGCTGGCAGCCGTTGCCCCCTGTTGCTTCCCACCTTCTGCCAGCACCTCTGCTTTTTCAACAGACCGAAGCACAGTCCTGGTCTCAGAGCCACCATGTCTGAAAACAAAGGGACAGCGGAGACCAGTCAACCTGTTGTCACCATGGAGTCCTCAAACATCATCAAAGTGACTGTGAAGACCCTCAAGCAGAAGGAGCAGTTTGAGGTTGCTCAGAGCAGCACCATCCAGGAGTTTAAGGAAGAAGTTGCCAAGCGTTTCGGAACACTCCCTGATCTGCTGGTGCTGATATTTGCTGGGAAAATCCTCAAGGATCAAGAAACTTTGAGACAGCACGGAGTTCGCAGTGGGGTCAGCATCCACGTGGTCATCAGGTCCCAGAAGAAACCACAGGGCGGCCTGGCAGATCAAGGAAGAGCAACCACCCTGATGCAACCTGCCAGCCACAGTAATTCCAACTTATCCTGCTTGGGAAGCATTGCTGATCAGCAAAACCCGGGCTTGATCCATCCCAATGTGTCCGAGCTGTTGATGTCCAGCCAGGAAATAGTGGCCCAGACCATGGAGAACATCTTGTCTGAGATCCTCAGTTCAAGCCTGGATCTGAACACCATCAACAACAATGCGTTTTTGCTAGGGTTCCTCCTTGGGGTGACAGGTGTACACCTCCTAGACCTGAACTCAAGAGACGTGATGGGCTTGGTGAGTAGCATTCAAGAGCAAGACGCGTCCATGCACAGCTTGATAGGCGAGATGCTGCAGAGCACCTTTGTGGAGAACATCGCTGGCAGTACCGATCTTGTCAGGGATCTCGTCATGTCCACCCCTCATATGCAGCAGCTGGCTGAAGAAAACCCTGAGATTAGTCAGATTCTCACCAACCCACAGACTATCAGAGAAATATTAGAGGCCTGCAGAAGTCCTGCCGTAATGCAAGAGGTGATAAGGAACCACGACGTGGCCATGAACAGCCTCGAAAGCATCCCCGGTGGGTACAGTGCCCTGGAGCAGATGTACAGGGAAATCGAGGAGCCCATCCTGGATGCTGTGCAGGCACAGCTGGTCAACAACCCCTTTGCTTCCGTGGACAGTAACCCACCCCCACGTGGAGGCAGGCTACCAGCCCACACCGAAAACCGGAGGCCACTGCCCAACCCTTGGGCTCTGCAGTCCAACAGAGCCAGCGATAACGCAGATGACTGTGACGGCCAATTTACCAGCAGCAGTGCAGACAACGCTTTTGCCTTGCTGAGTTCATCATCAGGTGCAGTGGTCCCCAACTCGGGGGAGGTTCAGAGCATGGTTCAGCAGCTGACAGAAGACCTGGAACTCATGCACAACCTGGAGAGCGCGCTAACAAACCCCACCAGCCCAGCACAGGCGCTGCTGGACAGCGCTCGTATGTCAAGCGACGGAAATTCTCCACCTCAAGATCAATGGGCAGAGCAGCTGCCACCGGAGATGGAGAGCGCTGAGGTTTCATCCTTGCTGAGAAACCCCAGGGCGCTGCAGGCGTTGCTGCAGATCCAGCTGGGCTTACAGACCCTCTCAACAGAAGTACCAGATTTCATACTTAGCTTGGGGGACTCGCATCTGGAAGACATGGATGACTTGACACAAATCAGCGAGTCTGAGGGCGATGCAATTTTGGCGTCGGACGAGGATGAAGAAGAAAGCCAGATGGAGATGGATGAGGAGGGGCCACAGATCAGATTTAAGACACAAATGGAGCAGCTCAGTGCCATGGGCTTCCAGGATCAAAGTGCAAACTTGCAGGCGCTGATCGATGCCGAAGGAGACATCAGTGCAGCAATGGAGATACTGGCAAAAGCACCATCAGCAGACAAGATGGCGTAACTGGTTCGTCCAAAGGAACCAGTATCAGTACCTCGGTTGTTCCTGGTTGTATTTCAGTCTCATCACACATTAAAAGCAGCAGGGCACCTATGAAGAAGTTGTGTGCTGTAGCGTTCTTCCATCTATGAGAATTAATTTCCTCTTGGCTGCAAGGTTTGCGATAGGCGTGAGGACCTTCCTGTGTTGTGAAACTGTGAGGACAGGCTCCACCCTACTGTGAGGACAGGCTTTTTAGCTGGGGTTGTTTAGCCTGGAGAAGAGGAGGCTCAGAGGTGACCTTAGTGCAGTCTACAACTACCTGAAGAGAGGTTGTAGCGCAGTGGGAGTCGGCCTATTCTCCCAGGCAACCAGCGATAGGACAAGAGGACACAGCCTCAAGCTTGGCCAGGGGAGGTTCAGGTTGGCCATGAGGAAGCATTTCTTCTCAGCAAGGGTCATTAGCCATTGGAAGGGGCTGCCCAGGGAGGTGGTGGAGTCACCATCTCTGGAGGTGTTTAAGAAAAGACTGGCCATGGCACTTAGTGCCCTGGTCTAGTTGCCATGGTGGTGTCAGGGCAATGGTTGGACTCGATGATCCCAGAGGGCTCTTCCAACCTGATGGATTCCGTGATTCTGTGATTCTGTGATTCTGTGAATGCTGGTCCTGGAGAGAGAAAGTGCTGGACACCATCTCCCCCGAGCTGAACTGAGCCCTCCTTTGGCTGCTTGACAGCTACCAGACCTTATCCTGGCTTTAGAGGTGTTGCGTTGTTGCAGAAGGTCTAGGCAGAGTGTCGGCAAGTACCAGCTCCATCCTGAGTATTTATTTGATTTGCATATCACACACTTGGAGTGTTTTCTTCCGTTGCTCTTGCCAATAAGTTATTTTTATGGCTGGTTACTGCTAATGTTGGTTTCCTATCAATAAAGGCATGACTTTTATTGCTGCTACAGAACGAGCCAAAGCTTTCTTCTCTGTTTGAGAATACGGACGTTAATTTTTTGCTAGCACCTGTGGTGCATAAACTATTGTTTTCAATTTTAGCAGCACAAAGACAGCTGTGGATGATTTAGTTTTGCTTCACAGTTGTGGTAAGTCCCAGAATTTCCTTCCACCAGCTCCTTCAGTTTAACTCGTGTCTCGGCTGTTGTTTCTCAGGAATACTTAGAGGTTACTCCTTTCATTATGCTCAAGTTCCCTGCATAGTCCACCTCTCCTTTTGTGTCTTCTTCTTGAGTTTTGGAGTAAGCAAATGTTACTTCAACCTTGGTGGGACCTAGCTGCACACTTTAATTGTTCATTTTACTCCTGTTACCCACAGTGTCACCTATAAATATTGTTTGTATAAAATTATCCATGAGCAATTTGCTGTAACGTTAACACTTTCAGCCAGCTCTTCCCTGTTGGTGGGGTTGGGGTTGGGGTGATGGAGAGGATCCTTCCCCTCTGCTCAGCACTGGTGAGGCTACACCTGCAGTGCTGTTTCCAGTTCTGGGCTTCCCAGTACAAGAGAGTTATGGACATACTGGACTGAGTCCAGCGAAGGGACACCAAGATGATGAAGGAACTGGAGCATCTCTCCTATGAGGAGAGGCTGAGTGAGCTGGGACTGCTCAGCCTGGAGAGGATAAGGCTTGGGGGGGTCTTATCAATAAATAAATATCTACTAGGAGGGAATGAAGAGGAGGGCACCAGACTCTCTCACTGGTGTCCAGTGGTGTCCAGGAGGTAATGGACACAAACTGAAATACAAGAAATCCCTTTTAAACACTTTTTTACTGCGAGGGTTGTCAAGCACTGGCACAGTTTGCCCAGGGAGGTTGCGGAGTCTCCATCCTTGGAGATATTCAAAAGGTGTCTGGACACGGTCCTGGGCAACTGCTCTGGGTGGCCCTGCTTGAGCAGGGAGTCAGCCCAGATGACGTCCAGAGGTGCCTGCCAGCCTCAACCACTCTGAAGCTGTGATGAACTTGCCTCTGACACCATATACAAAATAGAAGAGATCAAAACCACAGCTAATGTAGGTTGACTCAGATCCTCAGATTCTCTGAAGGCACCTCAGATCTTGGCTGTTGAAGAAAGATGTCTAAAGAGCCTTTCAACTGCACCCGTTCTGCTGCCTGGGTCTTGCTTCACTACACAGAAGTGCTTTTTTTTTTTTCCTGAAAATTTTCTACAGCACAAGGAATAGTCGGTGCTAAACAAGCGGTTGAGAAACCATTTAAATCCAGCAGCTGCTCTGCCTTGAGCCTGATCTGTTGTAACGAAAACTGCCCCCAAACTCTTGTTTTAGCACTTAATATCTTCCTTTTCTGTTAGTGCAGATCTTACATCCCTTGTCCTGCTACATATCCCAAATTTCAACAAATAGCTAAAAAAGAAACTGTCTCAGTTGCAAACCCAATCCAATCTCACTTGTCTCCTAACCTTGAAAAATTGCTGTGAAGATGATCCAGCACGGTCACAAAAGCTGCCAGGGAGAAAGAAACCAGTGCTACAACACTCAGCAAACGGCACGTTTACAGCACTGTCACTGGTTCCCTCGTAAAACAGAGATCACAGAACCACAGAATCAACCAGGTTGGAAGAGCCCTCTAGGATCATCGAGTCCAACCATTGCCCTGACACCACCATGGCAACTAGACCAGGGCACTAAGTGCCATGTCCAGTCTTGTATTAAACCCCTCCAGAGATGGTGACTCCACCTTCATCTCAACTCTACTAGTGGTTTGAATCAATAAAGGTCAAAACTCAGGTGAAATCAAACCCTAGGCCTTAATTTGTAATGTTATTGACACCTGAAGAAGTGCCAGTCCCAGCTCCCTCAGCGGGGTGTGTAGCTCTGGGCGTGGGAAAGCAGTCCTGCTCACCCAGCTGCCTGCTAAATTGGAACAGGTCCTGAGCCAACACTAACACAAATGATGCCCTATTTTCTACTTAGTCCATAATTACTTTCTATAGCAGTTACCACGCTGTAGGTGTCTTTCCGTTTACACGTGTCGTGCAGCTCTGGGCCGTGGAGAGGGGCTTTTGACAAGGGCATGGAGTGACAGGACGAGGGGAACGGTTTTAAACTGAAAGAGGGGAGATTGAGATGAGATCTGAGGAAGAAATTCTTGGCTGTGAGGGTGGTGAGAGCCTGGCCCAGGTTGCCCAGAGAAGCTGTGGCTGCCCCCTCCCTGGCAGTGTTCAAGGCCAGGTTGGATGGGGCTGGGAGCAACCTGGTCTGGTGGAAGGTGTCCCTGCCCGTGGCAGAGGGTTGGAACTGGATGGGCTTTGAGGGCCCTTCCAACCCAAACCAGTCTGGGATTCTATGATTCTATGACATTTTCTGTTATATGTTTAACACACTTCACACAGACGTAAAAGCTGGCATCACAGAGTCAACATCTTGGGCAATAAAACGTGACATTTCTTCCACTGAGAAGGAGCAAGTGGTGTGCGGCAGATATCAGTTCCCTGCGCAGTATGGCACTCGGAATTTTTAAATGCAGCCTCTCAGGTAATGTAATAAAAACGAATAAACAAATCGGCTCTTGCTCTAGCAATCACACAGGAAATACTGTGTAATAACTTACTACTCACATTCATCTTCTCTGTCTCATTCTCATTGTGTTTACATTGATTGGATGCACAAGGCAGCTGTAGCGTTTCACATCTCCCGGTATTCTAAAGTATAAAGTATTGATAAAATACACATTAAAACCAAATGATCTCTGCAATATAGAAAGAAATACAGATGATGCCACCACCTAATGGCTGGGTCTGGAGACCAAGAGGAGTTTGTGGGCTGGTTAGACACGTGGGTTTACTGAAAGTCCAGTTAGAGGGGTGACGGCAAACTGCAACGCAGTGAAGTCATCCAGGTGTTGAGGTTGGCTGCTCTTATGGACCCAGGGAGGTGGTGGAGTCACCATCTCTGGAGGGGTTTAAGAAAAGCCTGGCCATGGCACTTAGTGCCCTGGTCTAGTTGCCATGGTGGTGTCAGGGCAATGGTTGGACTCGATGAGCCCAGAGGGCTCTGCCAACCTCAGTGATTCTGTGATTCTGTGACTTGCAGTATTCCTTGAGACTTTTCCCCCTTTGTGCACGGAGCTTACCAATTAGCGGTGCTGTGGCTTTCATGGTTTAGGCAGAGATTTTCAGAGGTGTTTAATGGACTTTAGGTGCCAAGCCTGTCATTCCACTGGCTGCTGGGCAATAGACCTTATTAAACCTCCCCAGTCCAGGTGCAAGCAGAGAGCAAACGCACATTGGAGCAGAGCCTGCTGCATTCCTTTTAGGCAACATCATGATATCAATAAATAATGGTCTTATGCTAATGAATCATTTCTTCCAGAATTAAGATTCGCTCAGTTTTGATTCTGTATCAAGTGTGAGTCACAGTGACTAAGCCATATATGCATGTCTGGGTGCCCAAGAGACGCCTGGAATACCACGCTCCTTGCAGGGGAGCTGCTGGAGTCACGGCCAGTCCCAGCATCTCCCCGCCTTGGGGGCACACTGAGCGTCACAGGGTTTGATGGTGCTCCAGTTCAGAGTGGCTTCATTACCTGGACGTGTGAAGCGTGGAAAGAGGTGTGGGCTGGGGAGGTGGGTTGCTTAAAGTCCTTTGTATCAGGTCCAGCAGAGATTGTCCGTGCAGCCTGGAAAACACCTTGTCTGAGCCAAAATCCCCAGAGTCTGGGGAGGTCACCTGCTGTCCAGGCACTAACACCTGCGTGGATATCCATTAGATCTCCTCCAGCTGCAGCTTAGGCACCCAGGGCACTTCTCGGGCTCCACAGATGGGTTTCTGTAATCTACAAGTGTACCCACACCCAGTGACCCCGAGGAGGCTCAGCATCTCCTCCAGCATCCAGCCAGTCCTCAGCCTCCCGTGGTGTTCCCCATGCTAGGGCAGATGTTTTTCCATGCAATGCATTACGCTAAACCCAAACACTTCTCTGGTTCACATCGCTGCAACTCCCAAACCCCAGCAGCCACATCCATTTCACTCTGTGTTTACACAGAGATCGGCACAACAGCTCACTGCCTCCTCTGCAGAGTTCAAAAGCAGCCCTGCCGGGGAGGGATTTCACCGGTAAATTTGCTTCCCTCCTGTTTCCAGCATAACGAGAGCCCCAGGGTGGAAGTTAAAAAGCAGTTTTATTTGGAGTTATAGAATCATAAAATCACAGAACAGTTTGGGGTTGGGAGGGACCTTAAAGCCCATCCAGCTCCAACCCCTGGCCACAGGCAGGGACACCTTCCACCAGACCAGGTTGCTCCAAGCCCCATCCAACCTGGCCTTGAACACTGCCAGGGAGGGGGCAGCCACAGCTGCTCTGGGCAACCTGGGCCAGGCTCTCACCACCCTCACAGCCAACAATTTCTTCCTCAGATCTCATCTCTATCTCCCCTCTTTCAGTTTAAAACCGTTCCCCCTCGTCCTGTCACTCCATGCCCTTGTCAAAAGCCCCTCTCCCGCTTTCCTGTAGCCCCTTCAGGCACTGGAAGGTGCTAGAAGGTCTCCCCGGAGCCTTCTCTTCTCCAGGCTGAACAGCCCCAGCTCTCTCAGCCTGTCTCCAGAGCAGAGGGGCTCCAGCCCTCGGAGCATCTCCGTGGCCTCCTCTGGACTCGCTCCAACAGCTCCGTGTCCTTCTTGTGTTGGGGCCCCAGAGCTGGACGCAGCACTGCAGGGGGGGTCTCCCGAGAGCGGAGCAGAGGGGCAGAATCCCCTCCCTCGCCCTGCTGGCCACGCTGCTGGGGATGCAGCCCAGGACACCGTTGGCTTTCTGGGCTGCCAGCGCACGTTGCCGGCTCATGGTGAGCTTCTCGTCACCCATCACCCCAAGTCCTTCTCCTCAGGGCTGCTCTCCATCCATTCTCAGCCCAGTTCACGTAAGCAGATGCACGTTCTGCATTGGTGATAATCAACCACTGGAAGAAGTTAGTGGAAGCATTAGGAACATGCTGAATTCTTCAGCTTTTGAGCTTTTTTAGAGTTTGACTGAATAACTTTTTTGGAAGATGCTCTGGAGAAAAACAACCTGCTGGGTTCGATACGGTGTGTGTTAACAGTCTGAGAGAGCACAAGGGGTAATGACCAGTCTAGAAAGGTTTCTGGCATATATCAGATGTAGTTCCTGCCTGCTCCCCTATATGACTGTGAGCCAAAGTCCACAGAAAAACAAATTCAAAGTGCCTTTGGACGGGGGCCCAGGGCTGGTGTGCGGCTTTTAACAACAAAGGGAATGCTCAAGGAAATACAAGAGTGTGTTAACACTACGTTAAGGAGTAGTGTTTTAAGTATGCTCAGCAATTTCTCCCAGATCTGCTTGGTTTTCATCCCAGACATAGCGGGGTTTAGTGCAGGAGGAAGCTGCACACACAGGTTGTCCAGGAGAAGGTGAACAGGCTGAGGAACACTGTGCCTGGAGACCAGCAGCGTGGAGGGGACAGTGCACATGAAATAGCAGATCGTCTCAGCGTGCAAGGGCAGAAAACTGAGCGTGCAGGACTCGCTCTGACCCATATCTCACTTTGTATGGTCCCACGTACCCTTCAGCAGACTTTATTGCCCGCAGCAGGGCGTCACTGCTGCCTGTGGATCCTGTGGTCTCCTCTGGTGTTTGATGTCTGTGGCTGCAATCAGCCCCTTTTGTACCCCACCCCTTTGATCCCCCCATCCCTGTCCTCCCCAATGCCCCTTTCCCACCTTTGACCCTTCTCCTGAAGGTTCCTCTATCATTTTTGCATAGTCCCACAGGACCCTCAGATATCCTGAATCCTCACCTCCATCATTTCCATTGTCATCAGCTACAAAGTCACAGAATCCCAGAATCAATGAGGTTGGAAGAGCCCTCTGGGCTCATCGAGTGCAACCATTGCCCTGACACCACCATGGCAACTAGACCAGGGCACTAAGGGCCATGTCCAGGCTTTTCTTAAACCCCTCCAGAGATGGTGGCTTCACCACCTCCCTGGGCAGCCCCTTCCAATGGCTAATGACCCTTGCTGAGAAGAAATGCTTCCTGATGTCCAACCTGACCCTCCCCTGGCCAAGCTTGAGGCTGTGTCCTCTTGTCCTACCGCTGGTTGCCTGGGAGGAAAGTCCAGGCTGACTCTCTCCAAACTGAGCCTGGAGTTTCTTAATGGCCCGTCAACTAGTGGCTGAAGAGTTTTAGTCTTTGCTATTGTCTCCGTTATCTATCATTGGGTTTGTTCCTCTGTGTGTTTTGTGTCTTTCCCTGTCACTTACTCTTCCCTTTGAGCTGCAAAGGTCTTGATCTGACAACCTCGATCAAGCAGATGCTCTCACCTTCCACACATTCTCACGGGGAATAGGAGGATTTTGGGAACAGGCAACCAAAACAACCAAGGGCCTAAAATAATTCCCATGCAAGGAAGAACTGAGTGAACCAGGACTCTCCAGTGTGGAACTGGGATGACTGAAGGGGCGGGGAAGGGCTCTGTAAAATCTTGAGTGACTTGAAAAGGACGTGGAGGTGTAATTGCTTCCTGTCTCTTTTGATACAAGAACTAAGATGCATTAAATAAAATAACAGGTGGCAAATTTACAACCAATTACAAGAGGTGTTTTTCACTCAACAGGATTAAGCTTTGGAACATTTTGTTAGAGTGAATGGCGAACGTCACGAGTCTGCAGGGGCTCAACTGAGACAAACCCACAGGGAAAAATATCCATTAAGGAATATTCAACACCACAGATCTGCCAGGGCAGGTCTGGCCATCATCTCTGAGCCTCCTCTTCTCCAGGCTAAACACCCCCAGCTCCCTCAGCCGTTCCTCATAGGTCAGACCCTCCAGACCATTCCCCAGCTTGGTCGCCCTCCTCTGGACTCGCTCCAACACCTCAACATCTTTCTTGATGTTCACCTCAACACCTTTCTCCTTTGATATGGACTCGATGATTGTTGCAGCTCCCTTCCAACTAAAATAATCTGTTCTATTCTGTATAACTGCAAGGTCTGATCTTATATAAAGTTCATTGTCAGCGCTCTTCCTGAAGTTTCTGGACCTCCATTTCCCTGGAAAGGTCTCTCATTTGTAGCAGTGACTCTGCTGTCGTGCAGATGTTCTGTCCCACGTGCAGGAATTTGTGGGTTTTTTATGAACCTCATGGGATGCAGCTGAGAATTCCCAGGTGCATTTTCTCCCTGTTTCGACAGGGCTCCACCCTGCAAAGCGCTGGGTGCCCAGACCTGACTCAGAGGCTCACGAGTGTCCCACCAGCGTTAGGTGAGTCCCTATGGTAACTCCCTATGTCCTATATGGACATGCGGACACAGTGACAGATACATCTTCGAGTTGAAGGAGTAGAGGTAGACAGGGTGGCTTTGACAGCCATCTCTTGGGCAGAGCTGGGGCAGTTTGGGACCTGGATGTCTCGGTCCAGAGTTGCTCTTTTGGGCAGCTATTGTGTTTGGGAACTTTTTCATTTTAAACTGTTATCATGTCACCGAGGCAGGAAGGATATTAGCATCTTATGGCCAAGGCTGAGAGAACTGGATTAGTTCAGCCCTGAGAGAAGAAGGGTTAGGGGAGATCTTATCACCATGCTCCAGTATTTAAAGGGTGGCTACAAAGAAGATGGTGACTCCCTTTTTATAAGGAGTCACATGGAAAAGACAGAGGATAATGGGAACAAGTTACTCTTGGGAAGATTCCAATTGGACACAAGAGGACAATTGTTCACACTGAGAACAATCAGCCATTGGAATGATCTCCCCAGGGAACTGGTGGATTCCCCAACATTGGACACTTTTAAGGCTTGGCTGGACAGGGTGCTGGGCCATCTTCTCCAAACTGTGCTTTTACCAAGGAAGGTTGGACCAGATGATCCTTGAGGTCCCTTCCAACCTGGTATTCTATGATTCTATGTTCTTATATGCCTTCTTTTAGCACAGATGGCATCTCTCTGTGAAAAACAGAGGATCAACCGCATCACTCTTCTGGCATGGGGCTAACTGCCCCCCTTTAATAGTTATGGGGAGAAAAGAGGATTGCTGAGGTATTGCTTGTCCCATCCTAAGTTGCATAGCACGGGCCAGGCATGCTCCTGGCAGTGTCTGACTCTCCACTGGGTAAGGAAGGTGACTGCAGGCAACTAGATGGACATCTCTTAGAGGATTATGGCATTTGGCCCCGAATGAGTTTTTCCCAAACCATTTTTTTTTCTATTTTGTGCTCTGATGGTTATTTCTAGCACAACTCATTGCCGGGAAAATGAGAGTACAGCACCTGGCACACCATGATCACAGACTCACAGAATCAATGAGGTTGGAAGAGCCCTCTGGGATCATCGAGTCCAACCATTGCCCTGACACCACCATGGCAACTAGACCATGGCACTAAGTGCCATGTCCAGGCTTTTCTTCAACCCCTCCAGAGATGGTGACTCCACCACCTCCCTGGGCAGCCCCTTCCAATGGCTAATGACCCTTGCTGAGAAGAAATGCTTCCTAATGTCCAACCTGACCCTCCCCTGGCCAAGCTTGAGGCTGTGTCCTCTTGTCCTATCACTAGTTGCCTGGGAGAAGAGGCCGACTCTCAAGCTGGCTCTTTCATCCCAAGCACAGTTAACAGACGTTGGTGGGTCTATGCACCATGGATGTGTCCGTTCCTGTTTTCAGCTTCTTTGTTCAAATTGGTGACTTCTACAACCTGCCCAAGGTGAACTCAGCTGTGACTGGACAAGTAGTTCCCCGGTGTAACCCAGGAGAAGAGCCACTCTAAAAAGCAGAAGCTGGGAAGTGGAGCACGGCAGAGTTGGACTCTCAGGGTCCAGGACTAGGGAAACCTCCAGGAAAATCCCAGATGGCACCTGGCACAAGGGAAAAAAAAAATCTCAAAGACAGGGCACATCCTCATTGCTGATGAGAAAACGGAAGAGATATTGCATAGTAAGGTCATGTCTAAGCTAGTGGGGCGAGGTTTCTGAAGCTCTTCCTTGGGTGTAGAAAACCTTTTTTTGACCACTTTCATAGCCAATGCTTGACTGCTATTTTTGCCCCTCCTTCCAGGTGCAATGACATACCCAGCTGAAGGATGATCTGTGCCCAAGTGGTCAGCATGATGTGGGATTTTATTATCCAATTTACCTCATCATGACCACAAATTCTGGGAAATAAACTGTTATGGGGCCCCAATGACATTTATTGCTGACCTCTGCAGTGCCCCTGACACTGATGGTCGTCAGATCAAGGTGACTCAGCTATTAGAAAAAGATACCTTCCACAGCAGTAATTACTTCATCTTCCTTCATCAAAAGGACACAGTTTTGCTGTTGGGAGCAATGGATTCAGTATTAGAAAGTGGTCATGTATAGTTTTTTTGAAAAGCTAATTGCCTTAATTCTGGGCCATTTTTACCTCAAGCCAACAACCACCGTCGATGACGCATTTTTCTGAAAAATGTGGGTTTATCAGACACTAGCTGGCTGACCCTGCCTTTTGGTTCAGAAGAGATGTAATTTCTTTTATTAGCCCCAAGGATGTAGTTGGAAGATGAAGCTTGCAGAACAGCCTTTGTCTAACAGCCCTTTGATCCCACTTACCTACCACCCCTCTCTGCTTTGTAATTTGTGCTTTTGGGGTCCTAATGGCTGCACACAGAGAGGGGTCAGAAGGGAAACCTTGTCTGCATGGGGGTTTCTAAGCAGAAACTCTGTGTGCAGCCAGTTGTAACACACAGTATTCCTGTAATAACATTTCTGCTCAAAGTCAGGTCCCCAAACTGAGCCTGGATGAGAGACTCATGGGGTGCAAAGCCTGGCTTAAATCCAGGATGTTCAAGAAAAACAAACAAATACACCTTTATGTTTAATAACAGAAATCCAATCTGCCTGTGCAATTTGCTGATGAAAATACAGGAAGGTCAAGAGTGATGGTGGGTCTCTACCAAGATCCAAGTATTTATTATTACTGAAATAATACCGAGGAGTTCAGACCCCCATATCACTACTTAGTGAAGATCAACATATCTAGGCAGAACATGCTATCCCATATGCAGATAAGGAATATCAAAATACACATTTTTATATTTTGATATTTTATATTTTGATATAAAAATATCTAGTTGACACAGTGGTGTTAGGTCAAAGGTTGGACTAGATGATCCCAGAGGGCTCTTCCAACCTAGTTGACTCTCTGATTCTGAGCCATACAACAAAGGAAATGCATAGGACAGTGGGAGAAAATATATATCTAATGTGAAATGTTCAATGGAAACATGAAAAGTAGGAATGGAAGGAACCTCAACAGGGCTCGTAGTCCATCTGCCACCCTAAAAGATAACAGCTTACCCAAACCAACCCAGAAGGGTGTTTAGTAAACCTGTTCTAATATTCCTGGATGGCACCTCCACCCCTCTCCAAAAAATCTCATGCCTGAAAGGAGTCCTAATGCTTCATATTCTGTGGACTTTTAATTATTTTGTTGCTCTCCTTTTGCTAATGGGTCTTTGTGTTCCTTTACAGAAGGTGCCCCCACCTGTGGGCTTGGTGCTGGGAGCAGGTTACTCCATGTGCCCTGGGTACAACGCTCCTACTCATACTCTCTGACATAGTCTTCACTTTGGGTTTTATTTTCTTGTTTATTTTAGCAAACCATGACGTTGTTGACTAATGTTTGCCTTGTCATCTCTGGTACTTCCCAAAGCTTTGTTGTAGAGGTGCTGCCCACTCTATTTTGAAAAAATAATATAAACCCCCCTACAATTAATATTACTGCTGGACTAAGCAGTTGATACAACTGCTTACTGACATAAATCTTCCCACTCCTACCAGCCCAATGGTGTGAATTGCATTTCACAGAATCAATGAGGTTGGAAGAGCCCTCTGGGCTCATCGAGTCCAACCATTGCCCTGACACCACCATGGCAACTAGACCAGGGCACTAAGGGCCATGTCCAGGCTTTTCTTAAACCCCTCCAGAGATGGTGACTCCACCACCTCCCTGGGCAGCCCCTTCCAATGGCTAATGACCCTTGCTGAGAAGAAATGCTTCCTAATGTCCAACCTGACCCTCCCCTGGCCAAGCTTGAGGCTGTGTCCTCTTGTCCCATCGCTGGTTGGGAGATTTCTAGTTTCACATCCAGTGTGTCAGGACAGCTCTGAATGTCAGCCTTCTCCCCGTTGTACTTTCAGTCCTTCTGCCTTGTTCTCACTGACGAATTAATAAGCAGTCTCCTCATCCAATCACCAGAAGGATGCTGGAGTTACACCCAAAATTTTAAATAGTTAGGGAGAAAAATAAATAAAACAGCAGCACATTCACACGGAATACACGGATTAAAGGCCAGATCTTTTAAGCAAGATCAGATCTATGTACCCAAAATGACATAACAGCTACACTCAGACCCAAAGAAATTGCTATTTCCTTAAAAGCTCATTAATGAGGACAGTGAATCACTGCAGAAATAAGATTCCTTCAAATCTCCGTTTGCTTCATCTCTGACAATGAATAATTGATAACTTTTCTTTGAAAAAGTCTTTTTTCCCCAATGAGTTTTGCCTTCGCTTTGTGGTAGTTTCATTTAGATCATTCTCCTCTTTCTTGTTTCTGAATATATTACGTGAAATGTGTCAAAAGCATAATTACAATCAAGGCAGATTTAATTTTCTGTTTCTTCCCTGGCAGCAAGGCACGTTACCCCATCTGAAGGAAAAACTAGATTGCTTTGTCACAAGTTGTTCCTAAGAAATTCATGGTCACTGCTGCTCATTTCCTTGATGTGCTCTGCGTGCTCTGTAAATATTTGGTTTGTCTGTTTCAGCATTTTTCAGGAAATAAACGTTAATCCAACTGGTTTCTAATTCCCTATCGCTTCTTTACCCTTTTCAACCTTTCTGGAAGCCAGGCCCCGGGGTTACCTTCCTCCAAGCTGGTTTTCATTCTCATTTATCTTCTGTTCATTCTCAGAGACATCTGCCAACAACCTTTGCACTGCTCCTGGCCCCCTCTGAGTACTCTAAGGGGAACATCACCCTGCCCTTACACTGCCCTTACTCTGCACTGGTCATTTAAAGCCATCAGTTTTCTCAATTTTTAACCTTTTTTTTCCTTGCTTCCCCTGAGTTCTTTCTTTGCTGCTGATGTTAGACTATGTGGTGGCCCTGGCAGTGTTGGGTTAATGGTTGGACTTGATGATCTTAAAGGTCTTTTCCAATCTAAACACTTCTATGATTCTATTTCAGGGAAAAATAATTTATAATAAGAAAAAAAAATAAATGTCATGCATGTTCATATCATTCCTCATTCAATGTGCTTCCCCAGCGTCTGAATAACAAAGCAATTCTGACATTAATCTGTGCGTCTAACTAACTGCAAATTGCTTTTTGCCTTCCCCTTCCTTCCTGTTCTTGCTTTATAAGCTCTTACTATTTCTTTCTGTAAATCACTACTGGTTTGGCCAAGCTCACATGCTCCTGTTTTTCTCTCACACTAAGGATCACCACAAAGGTGGTGATTTGTGCATGATGGTTTTTAGTGCCCTTCCTGCTTATTCATTCTACTGGTGGGGTTTGGAAAAAAAAGCTCTTTTTATTGCATCTTCAGTGACCTGCAGAGCTGCCTGGAAAACATCCTCCTCGACGTTTTCCTCATGAGATATCACTATGTCAGTTTTACCAAGTCCACTTTGCTTTCAACGACAAGAAACAAACAAACAGACAACAAAAGCACATAAAACCCCCTACAGAATAAAGATCTCTCTGAAAGACACAGCCTCAAGCTATGACACGGCCTCAAGCTTGGCCAGGGGAGGGTCAGGTTGGACATTAGGAAGCATTTCTTCTCAGCAAGGGTCATTAGCCATTGGAAGGGGCTGCCCAGGGAGGTGGTGGAGTCACCATCTCTGGAGGGGTTTAAGAAAAGCCTGGACCTGGCACTTAGTGCCCTGGTCTAGTTGCCATGGTGGTGTCAGGGCAATGGTTGGACTCAATGGTTGGTGACCAGCTACAGCAGAGGCTGTGTCATTAGAAGCATTTAAAAAAATCCAATAAACCAGAAGAATTTATGGGAATAGCTGCTTTCATCTAGATACTCCTTAAGGTATTTGAAGTATGATAAAGCTCTGCAGCCTGGAGAGCTCTGGACTTTCCCCAACCCGAGCAGCTCTGTGCGTTTCCCCACTGCTCCCCCCTTGGCCATTCCTTTCAGAAGTCACTAGAGTTTTGCTAGAGGCTTGTTTGCCTTTGCACAGCTACTTATGACACCTGCAAGTCCCCTGGGGGAGGAGGTGACCCATTGCCCCAGGGGAAGAGAATGTTTTGAAGCCCTACAGCTACACAACCCAAACCAGGTCCTGGGCAGGAGGAGGAGAGCTGTACCCATCAACCTGTAGGGAAGGAGGGGGAGCTTTCCATGTAAGATCTCTGGACAGCTACCAGACAAGGACAGTTCTGCTGAGATGCTCCTCAGAGGCACTTGCAGGTGCCACTGGCATCAGGCTGCAGCAGCAATTTGTATTTAGCCCCAGCAATCCATGCCCAGAAGGTCAGACTGCTCCTGCACCCAACCTAGAGAGGTTGGCTCAGGAGGAAGAAGTGGCTGTGACTAAGGAGGAGACAGCACAGGTGCTTCTCATGGCTAGCTGTGGTCTGCAGGAGGAGTCCCAGTGTGGGCATGCAGACAACTGCACCTCCTCCAGCGGGATGGGGCAGAGCACAGCAGCTCAGGAGCCATCAGGACCCAGATCTACACCCAGCCAGGAGGCTGCACCAAGTGCAAGGTACCAGTGAATATACCAGTGCCTGAAGGGGCTACAGGAAAGCAGGAGAGGGGCTTTTGACAAGGGCATGGAGTGACAGGACGAGGGGGAACGGTTTTAAACTGAGAGAGGGGAGATTGAGATGAGATATTAGGGAGAAATTCTCGTCTGTGAGGGTGGTGAGACCCTGGCCCAGGTTGCCCAGAGAAGCTGTGGCTGCCCCCTCCCTGGCAGTGTTCAAGGCCAGGTTGGATGGGGCTTGGAGCAACCTGGTCTGGTGGAAGGTGTCCCTGCCCATGGCAGGGGTTGGAGCTGGATGGGCTTTAAGGTCCCTTCCAACCCAAACTGTTCTGTGATTTTATGATCTTTCCTTCCCCCCCCCATGCAGACTCCTACATTTACAGACCCCACACCCACCACCCCCAGTCCAGACCAGCAGCCTTGTCCCACCCCCAGAGCACTTCTACCCCCTCGATAGTACGTAACTTCAGTGCAGCAAGGCTGATTCAGGAGTGTTTTATTATCATCCCCACCCTTCAGGGGGTCAGGGCAGTCTGGAAGACCAGATAGCAGAGCTCAGCCAAGGACCTTGAACAAGCACTGCCAACCCAGCACACAGCACCGAGGTGGGAACAGAGGGGAAGGAGCTCCTACGTCACAGCAAAGACACACGGCATTGCCCTTCCCAGGTGGGCAAGGAAACACCTCCCTCTGCCAGCAGCTACAAGTAGAGGCTGGCATCAAGGTCTAACAACTCCTGCAGAGCACTTGCTGGGGTGCGTGACCAGCCTGAGCAGACAGACCCAAGTTACCTATGCCAGCTCCTCTTGTAGGGCAGCTGGAGCAGTCCAAGCCATGTCCCTTCGGGGAGCAGTCACAGGGACCCCCATCCATGGGGTCCACAGCCCCTGGCTCCCTCAGGGACCACCACAAGCGCCAGAGGCAGCAGGACCAGGACAGGCCATGGCAGAGCACACACAGCTTTGTCAGTCTCAGGAGTCACGTTCTCCATCCAAGAAGGGGAGGATCTCTTTCTCCAAGCATAGTACTTCGCCACAACCACGTTGGGGTTTCCCTGGGCAGGGTCGAACCACATCTGGATGCAGCGCCCGCTGCCCCGGTGCTCTGTGGTGTATTTGTAGGAGTTGGACCAGATTTTCTCACACAGGTCTTTTGGGTGGGGGAAGACGTGGCTGAAGGGTCTGCACATGGAGCCCCAAGGACAGCGGTTCGTTCCTGAAGACGAGACAACAACATGAGACGACCAGAAAACAACATGAGCCAGGACACTTCGCTTATGTCCTTTCACCTGGGAGGAGCAGGCCACCTGCCCGCAGCCCATCTTAGCTGATGGATGGTGGCTTGGCCACCTTCTGGTCAACAACCCCACAGACAGGCAACAGCAGTGAGTGGTCTTGGCTCCAGCCACCACGCAGTGACACTGCCAGGGGTTTGCCTGCAGCGGTGAGAAGAGGTTTGCTCCACACACGCCACCAACCTGTTGCCCAGTTCCAGCCCTTGTGCCAGTTCTCTTTGCACGTGACATAGTCCTTGCAGTCCTCCCACCACTCCTCGCAGTCCTCTTTGCAGAGCGGCACGTGAAGAATCCTCTCCCGACGCCAGCTGCTGTCAGCCTGCAAGGGAACAGGACCATGCACGCTGGTGGTGGCCCTTCAAAGATAAGGGGCAGGATCTGCCACATCGCAGAGTCCCCCCAGCCCCTTCTGTTGGGCTCCAGAGCTGATCTCTGAAGAGTTTCAGCCCCAACAGAGACATGCCTTGACAACAAGCAGTTCTTCCATCAGCTTGTCTGACCTAAGCAGAGGCTAGCAAAGGGGTGGTTCAAGTTGGACATTAGGAAGCATTTCTTCTCAGCAAGGGTCATTAGCCATTGGAAGGGGCTGCCCAGGGAGGTGGTGGAGTCACCATCTCTGGAGGGGTTTAAGAAAAGCCTGGACATGGCACTTAGTGCCCTGGTCTAGTTGCCATGGTGATGTGAGGGCAATGGTTGGACTCGATGATCCCAGAGGGCTCTTCCAACCTGGTTGATTCTGGGATTCTGTGATTCTGTGAAAGTCCTTCAAATGTTTCCACCCAGTAGGAAAGGTTGCAATGTCCTTGGAAGACACACCGCCATATACGCCAGGGCTACACTGTATGGGGGACCAGCATATAGCATATCACCTGGCCAGCACAAGACCTTTTGTCTTCATCACAGCAGATCTGATCCTACCTGGTCAATCCAGGGCCCCAGGTTGGGTGAGCACTCGTACAAGCATGTGTCCTGGATGAAGTGACGCTTGCACTTGGGTGGCATCAGCCCACAGTGGTTCCAGTTGAAGTTATACAGGTTGGATTGGTCCTTGTGGGCTTCTGAAGTGGTGTTGGCTGTGCAGCAGGCGTTGTCCTTCCAGGGAGCACACTGCAACAGAGCGAGAGACAGGCTGGGCCGGCAGCAGCTCGAGGGAGGCAGAGGATGCTGCAGGTGCCTACAGCAAGAACCCTTCAGCAGCAAGAACCTCTCCTCCAGCAAACCCTGGGGCACTTTGGGCTGAATAGTTCAGGGCTGCAGCAAGATGGAGTTGGAGGGAGAGCAGGAGGACTCTGAAGGTCAGATCCTCACCAGGGATTAGTGCCAGCCTGAGGAATAGGAACACACTCCCTTCTCGTGAACCCTGCCTTGCTCTTAGCCCCATCCCCACCAAGGACCTGGGGGCAGAGCCCTTCAATTAGCAAGAAGAGGCTTTAACACAGAGAGTGGGAGCAGAAAAGTGTGTCTTTCCTTGACATCCTTTATCTTGTTCTGACCTTGGGTACCTCAGCTCTGGTAAGGGGAGGCCTCCTGGTGAAGGAGGGGTGACACGGAGCTGACACAAATCCTCACACCATCACATCTGCCCTAGCCATTTGCCAGAAGAAAATAGCAATCAAACAGGCCTCACACCCAGCACAGGCTTTCTTCCTCAGGCACGTGGTTGCCAAGCCCAAAGCAGCCCGTATCATCTGGGGAGGGGGCACATGGGACCCCACTGGGGAGGTAGGCACAGGGGACCCCGACAACCCCACCGAACCCATCAGCAGAGCCATACCTGGTCGTACAGCATCCCCTCCGGGCCAGGCTTGGTTTTGTGGTGCTTGGCATCCATGCAGACGTTCAGCAGCGGGTCCTTCGCAGGCATCACCGCGGAGGTGGCCAACAGCACCAGCAGCGCCGGCCCCACTCCCATCCCCACAGTTGGAGCCGGGATGTCACGGAGCTGTACGGAAAGAGGACAGCACGGGAGGGGTTTTGGCCTCCTGAGGACACACCAGCAACTCCCAGCACCAAGGACACAAGCACAGCCCCCCCGGGCAAGGCTGCAAGGTCAACTCCACGTTGTCCTCTGGAGAACACCACAGGGACACACAGCCCTTCTAGTGCTCAGGCTGCCCAAGGGTTAACCTCCAACAGCCCTGGCCAGGATGGAGATGCTGTGGGAGACCTTTTCAAGTTGGGATCGTGTTGCATTAAGCCACCTGACTGTTTCAGCACAGAGTTTGCAGATCCCAAACCTCCTGCAGCCAGACACGGCTGGGTGAGGAACAGTTCGGAGGAGGTGGTTCAGTGCACGCTGATGTCTCGTGTGGACCACGAGCTGCAGGAGACCCACCTTATTTTCAGGAACGTGTTAAGAGGGGAAGGCATTTCCTTAGGTTTATCTGCTTCGGGGTCTTTGGAGACCCACAGCCGAGGTCTCCCAAGGAGACCTGACTTAAGCAATAAAAGACACCTCAAAATCATGCTTCAGCCTCCTCTACCCATCTAGAGGCTGATAGAACTTTTATAATAATTTACAAAAAAGCAAACAATAAAAAAAACCCCCAAAACCCAACAAACAAACACACTGCAGTGCTGCCTCGCATTCCTTGTCTATGCAGTGTAAGCACTTAAGGAAAAAAAAAAAAGCCTTTTAGGAAGCATTTTGCAAAACACAGGAGCAAAATGAACCATTTACAGCATTAAAAGAGCATAAAACAACACAGAAGACAGCAAATACAGACCTAAGGAAGCACACACGTAAACCTGAGGGCTAGGGAGTGGCTAACCTGCATCATAATGATATATAAAAAACTAATAAAAAGCCTTGAGGAAAACAAAATAAAATAAAATAAAATAAAACAAAAATCAACCTTACCAGCCCAGCTCACCTCCAAACCCTCTGCAACACCTTATAGCCACTCAGCACAGCAGCTCCCTGGGGCCAGCTTTAAGAGGAAACCCTTCTAACACAGGTGCTGGCACTTGGAGGTATCTTCCTAATAAGTTTAACGAGGTTTTACTTCTGCCAGCATTTGCTGCCTCAGAAGCAGTTGTTTTGGGGACAACCAACTCGTCCAGCCTCTTACAGACACAACACCCTCCTGCCTGGGAAAACAATCTAGTGGTTTTTTTTTATAAGGCACGTGTCTTTTCAGCCTTGGCCGTTCATAACAAACCCTTTCTTCCTCTACTCACACCAGTTAGTTTTAATTTGCACCATTGCATGAGACAAACAAAGCCAAGAAGGAGCAGATCCAGGATTCTGCCAGGCACCAAGAATGCTCATCACAAAAATGGTGATGCTCATCATAAGATGCTCATCACAAAAAAAGACAGGCAGAAATGAGTGCTGTTGTCTCAGAAGGAAGAATAATAACCCCCAACACCAAAAATAAATGCCAGCTGAGGAGGGGAAACAGTGTGGCTTGTTGCAAAAACCTGATAATAATAATTGATTCTGCCCCTCTGCTCCGCTCTCGGGAGACCCCCCCTGCAGTGCTGCGTCCAGCTCTGGGGCCCCCAACACAAGAAGGACACGGAGCCGTTGGAGCGAGTCCAGAGGAGGCCACGGAGATGCTCAGAGGGCTGGAGCCCCTCTGCTCTGGAGACAGGCTGAGAGAGCTGGGGCTGTTCAGCCTGGAGAAGAGAAGGCTGCGGGGAGACCTTCTAGCACCTTCCAGTGCCTGAAGGGGCTACAGGAAAGCTGGAGAGGGGCTTTTGACAAGGGCATGGAGTGACAGGACGAGGGGGAACGGTTTTAAACTGAGAGAGGGGAGATTGAGATGAGATGTGAGGAAGAAATTCTTGGCTGTGAGGGTGGTGAGACCCTGGCCCAGGTTGCCCAGAGCAGCTGTGGCTGCCCCCTCCCTGGCAGTGTTCAAGGCCAGGTTGGATGGGGCTGGGAGCAACCTGGTCTGGTGGAAGGTGTCCCTGCCCGTGGCAGGGGGGTGGAGCTGGATGGGCTTTAAGGTCCCTTCCAACCCAAACCAGTCTGTGATTCTGTGATTCTGTGATTCTAATTGAAGCCAAAAGCTGGGGTTTGCTCCCAAGACCCCTTGGACAGCCCACACCCTCGGCAAGGGGCAGAGCCTTCCCCCGGCACAGCACTGCTTTTGGGGCTGTTTTGCTCTTTCCTTCAGTCACATCACTGACGTTTTGGTGACAAACCCACCTGCCTGAGGAGCTCGCCTTCTTAAATTTAATGCACAAACACTTTTTACTCCACCAGAGCCTGCTTTGGTGATGTCCACATCTACCGACCCCCTGCATGCACAATGACCTCTGTGTGCTCGTTCTGAACCAGGCACGTGCTGCTTTAATTTCTCCTGCTTCTAGCTCACGTATTGGAAGTGACAGTGAACTGATCTTCCCCCCACTCATCTCCGAGCCTTTGCCACCTCTGTCACACCTCCCCTCCATCGCCTCTTCCCAACCGAAGCCACGCTCTGCTCGCTCCATTCCCGTGACAAGTGATTTGCTCCCCGAGGCACCAGGCCTGCAGCAATATTTCAGCTGCTCAGCGCTGTCCTGGCCTTGTTTGCTGCTCCTTGCCCAGGAATTTCTGATATCTCCTTTGTTTTTGGAACTGCTGATCACTGAGCTGTGTTGTCGTAACACTATCATAACTGTGACAGCTTGTTCCTGAGAGATAATTGTTAGCCACCAGCCTGTCATTTTCTATCTAAAGTGTTCGTTTTTCTCCCCCAAGTGCATCACTGTATGTTTATCTCAACTGGTTTTATTTTTTTTATCTGTTATTTTATTGTTCAATGACTCAGTCTTACCAGGGTCTTCTGCAGAGTTTTGCAGCTGGTCCTCCTGTTCCTGGAGTAATTTCATATCGTCAGAACTTGGTTGCTTTGCTGGTTTCCTCACCCTTTCCCAGACAAAACTCGTTGAAAAGTGGAAATCTCAGTACAGATTCCTGTAAAGTATAGCCATGAACCTTTATTTTATGGTTCAGTAATTCACTGGTGCGTGGGACTTCATTCTCCTTTCATGGCTGCTTATTTGATGACAGAATCACAGAATGGTTAAGGGTTGGAAGGCTCCTCTGGAGATCACCCAGCCCAACCCCTGCCCAAGCAGGGTCACCCAGAGCACGTCACACAGGGTCGTGTCCAGGCGGGTTTGAATATCTCCAGAGAAGGAGACTCCCCCCCTCCCTGGGCAGCCTGTGCCAGGGCTCTGGCACCCTCACACCAAAGAAGACCTTCAGTGGGGACCTTGCTCAGAGCCACTGGGAAGCCAGGTAGACTCTATCACCTGGATCTGCCCCAGCCAGAATCCTTCCCAGCCCTTGGAAGGCTTGTAACGCGTTGGGAGTCTTGTCCATGCGTTAGAAAGCCATGCTGACCCTTCCCCCATGACATACTTACCATGTGCTTATGGATTCAACCCTTTATTACATTTTCTTCACCCTTTTCCCACACAGACACCACGTTCACCGCTGTGCAGGTCCCTCCATCTCTCCAGAAAGCCTTCCAGTGTGTCCCAGGTGAACGTGTACATCTTGTCCTTGCAGGGGTACTTGTACACGTGACAGTGCAGAAGATGGGCCAACTCTCTCCTCTCGCTGTAGTCCTCACACTCAATGGGGTGGGTGGGTGGCTGGGTGCATCCACTTTTGCTCCATCCAGCTGATTTGCCTGTGCAGCCTATCTCCAGGAGCTGGGATGGAGTTGCTTTGGATGCTTCTTCCCTGGGGTCAGATTTGGGTGAGCAGCTGCTGAGTGAGTGCTTTAGGGTGTGCTGGGGTGGGCACCCCACGGTCTGCGTGAGCCAGGAGCTCAATGCACTTGCCTACACACCGTTGCTTAGTGCCACTGGAGAGCACAGACCCCACGGGGGTGCCTGATGGTGTCCCCCGTGGCTTCCCACTGCCACTGCTGCACAGGGATGTGTGTGGTGGTACGATCAGAATCTCATTTATGGGCAAAAAGCAAACGCACTTTATGTATAAAGCCAAGAGTTAATTGTTAGTGTAACTGAAAACAGTCTAATACAAGAATCTTTGTTTGTCCAGATCCAGTTATTACGGACAAAAAAGAAAGAAATTAATATTTCTCTACAGAAAAAAGAAGTAGTAGTAGTAATAATAACAATTAAAGTAAATTAAGATTGTTATGTACACACTCCCCAGTTTGTACCTCTTCCCTGGGGTCATGGTGCCCCTTCCATTGCTCCTCTGGGTCCTAAAGTTGGTGACTTCAGTTTGGTGGTGGATGTTACGTCAAGTCATCAAAATCCGGGGTCCTTCACAGGAAGGAGTATGATGTTGATGCTGATGGCTTCTTCTTCCTCACTCTGGAGTCCACTTGGTGTCTTTTTTGTGTTTGATAAGATGCTTTTACACCTTTCTTTCTCTTCATTGGTCTCCAAGTCCATGATACATGCAGATTTCCTACATACGGTGCATTTTATGCATGTTAGGTACTCGGTTTTGCTCTCCTTGTCACCCCAAACCCATTTTTGCCCATCTCCAAGCTTACATTTATTTCCCTGACCATTCATGAGTTGTTCATAGCCACGAGGTCTCCAGTGCCAGCCTGACAACCCCATCTCTTACCACCTCATGCCTGCACTCCTCTGTGCCGCATCCTCTGTCCCCAGTCATCCTGCCAGAACCATATTTCTCAGCACTACACCATTATGTTGAAGCCATAAATACCTCATTCAGCACAGAACAGCTAATTTTTACCCCCATCTGTGTAAAACTGAAACTCTGGTTGCACCACATGATGGTAAGTAGAAAAGCTATAGCCATAGTCAGGATAAAAATTGCCATTACTGCTAAATCTGGTCTAGTTGCCATGGTGGTGTCAGGGCAATGGTTGGACTCGATGAGCCCAGAGAGCTCTTCCAACCTCATTGATTCTGGGATTCTGTGATTCTGTGATGAGTCATTGTTGCCTTGAATGGCTAGTGGAAAAATGGGTGATTTTGATCCAGAAAGGGAAGCATCTGGTCAGAAAGAAGCTGCAGTTAGTGTCCAGCCACAGGAGAAACACATCTGCAGTTGGCCAAAGTGTTCGAAGGGTTCTCTGGGTATCCCCTGGGCTCGGACGGGGTGTGAGAGCTGCGTGCTATTTTCACTTGCTATTGTGGTCTGTTTCTGTTTGGAAGTAAATAATTGAGGGGATGGGGAGGAAACCAACCAGCTGAAGTCAGAAGAGCCTGCCCCTGCCAGACCACGTGCCCAGGGTCACTGGTTGGGGACCCGGCGTGCAGGACATCCCAGCTACCTGTGTCCCTTTTGAGGTGAAGGAACCAGGGGTGACCAAGTGAGAGACCCAGAGCTGGAGCCTTGTGTCAGCGCATTGGTAACAGGCACTGGATAATGCAAAATCACGACCAAAATTCTGCTCCTGGTTTTAATTAAGCCACCAAACCTTTCTGTTTTCAGCAGCTAAAGCTTCTCATCTCTCCCCTGCTACCTCAAAGTGTTTTCTGTTTTCAGAAACCTGCTTTCCAACCACGATGGCAGGTCATCTCTTCAGTCAGCTTTACCTGTTCAGCATAAGATCAGAACCTGGTTTCTGGTATGAATTATTCAGGTTTATGTTGCTATGTCTCATTATGCTTTCCTGCTCTTTAAAAGAGATGCAGATTAGAAGTTCTGTGTGTCTGCCAGGTACTTAGAAAATTCTCCGTGGATAAAATAAACATCCAGCCTTTCTGTGGTGTCTTAGCATGGATGCACTGTACATTTATAAGTGCAATACAGCCCTCCTGTCAGCTCGTTGTAGGTTCTCTCTCATGCACATCTTCATGGCCAACGTCTACCTGCTGGTCCTTCCCACGCTGAACCTCATCATCTACAGAATAAAAACTAAACAGATCCGCAGGGGCATCCTCAGTGTCCTCATGCCAAGGGCTTCTCCCCATGACACGGTGGCACCTGAGAGATGTCCCTGGCGGAGATCACCGCTCTGGGAAGCCCTCACTTAACATAATGATCCGGATGTCAGTTCATCATTTGGCAAGTGCATTTGCTTTTGCATCACGTGGGGCATCTACTCAATCACAGAATCACAGAATCACAGAATCAACCAGGTTGGAAGAGACCTCTGGGATCATCGAGTCCAACCATTGCCCTGACACCACCATGGCAACTAGACCAGGGCACTAAGGGCCATGTCCAGCCTTGTCTGCAACCCCTCCAGAGATGGTGACTCCACCACCTCCCTGGGCAGCCCCTTCCAATGCCTAATGACCCTTGCTGAGAAGAAATGCTTCCTAATGTCCAACCTGAACCTCCCCTGTCCAAGCTTGAGGCTGTGTCCTCTTGTCCTATCGCTGGTTGCCTGGGAGAAGAGGCCAACTCCCACTCCGCTACAACCTCCCTTCAGGTAGTTGTAGACTGAAACTACAATGAAGGTATTAACAGTTATTATTAATATCCATACATTAAAACCAACTCATCAGAAATTGCAGCGCGTGGAGTGGGTCACAGCTGCCACTCGGCTCTGTCCCCTGCCCCTGATTAGCAGGGCTCACCATGGCCCAGCCCCTGGGGCAGCCAGGACTTTTCTCAGGTCCACAGATTTTAGCTGACCATCAGAGCATTTTATAGCCCCCAGTTTCTTGCAGTTATCCCTGTCCTCTGACTCCTTCATATGCTTCTCACTCCGAGTACCTGAATGATGCCCTGTTCCATCTAAAGGCTGCACAACCACTCAGCGACAGCACAATAGTCACGGATGATTATTTGATATTTGTCTTGCTGTATCCTGCATATGAAGCTTCATCTGCTCCAGATGATTTTGATAAGAGGAGCGACATGAAAATGGAAATTTAAATAATCTCAACCCTCTCTGTGTTCCAGCGGATCCTGGTAATGAAATCCATAATCTGCATTATAGCCCCTTGTTTGTCTGGTGTTGGACAGTGACACACACAGCTCCCGCAGCCTCTCATGATCACCCGTGATGTTTATTGTTCTTTTTCTCCCCTCACTTCTTTCTCCTCTCCTGTCCTTAGATTTGAAGCTCTTGGCAGCAGGGATTGTCTTTTAATTCTACACCTCTAATATTATATTGAAGTATCTGAGCTGTGCTTCAATGTACAGCAAAGGCACAGATACTAAACACTGCTGCTACCCATTGCTTCTCTCCCTGGGCTCCATGACTGAGATGCCAAATAACAACAAAAATGCTAAATAACAACAACAACAACATATATTACACTTTAAATTGCAAAATTTCATGCTGGACTTGTGTGCCACTTCCATAGTATGTGTGCCACTTCGATGGTCTTGACTTGTATGGATCAGCCGTGCGTTATCCGATGAATTAAATAATTATTCAATGTCTGTGGTTCAAAGACAGCTCTGTCACTTGGCACTTAGTGCCCTGGTCTAGTTGCCATGGTGGTGTCAGGGCAAGGGTTGGACTCAATGAGCCCAGAGGGCTCTTCCAACCTCATTGATTCTGGGATTCTATGACCAGAGACAGAGACCATCGTTCTTGGGGGGGCCAAGAGCATGGAGGAGGAGGTCAGTGCATCGCTGCTGCGCGGTGCCATGTGCCCAGCTTACACTCAAGAAGGAGAAATACCCGATCGCTGTTCTTTGTTCACTTATTAAAACCACACTGAAACGGCAGCACAACATTTTGAATAATACATGGATTTTTTTCATTATGCTTTATTGAAAAATTATTCACTTGGGTAAAATCGTGAGGGGTAAAGCATCACTGCCTGCTGGAAATGCTTTCTCCATCATGTGTGCCCTGATTTCAATCCCCAGGTCTTATCCTGCAGCCACACTGCCTTTTTCCACCAATACTTTTTTTTTTTTGATAGTTCTGACTCATTGTGTTAGACATTTTTAGCCATTTTAGAAAACATATGCCCCAAGGAAAGCCTGTATACTGATTAATAGTATTTTTCAGCACAGCATTTTAAAGCAAAATGAACTCCCTGCGTCTCAGGGCAGAATTGAAAACAAGACTTTAAACCTCATCTCCTCCAGGTCTGTTTACACTTCTGCTCAGGTTTCCAATCCTGTTTCACAAGAAGGTCACACATCCCAATCTAGGTGGCACCTGGGAAACAAAAGACACACATCCCTTCCCCTGCAACAGTCCTTACATGAAATGAATCATAGAATCATAATGGGTTGGGTTGGAAGGGACCTTAAAGCCCATCCAGTTCCAACCCCCTGCCATGGGCAGGGACACCTTCCACCAGACCAGGTTGCTCCAAGCCCCATCCAACCTGGCCTTGAACCCTGCCAGGGAGGGGGCAGCCACAGCTTCTCTGGGCAGCCTGGGCCAGGCTCTCACCACCCTCACAGCCAAGAATTTCTTCCTCAGATCTCATCTCAATCTCCCCTCTTTCAGTTTAAAACCGTTCCCCCTCGTCCTGTCACTCCATGCCCTGGTCAAAAGCTCCTCTCCAGCTTTCCTGTGAATGAGTGTGAAACACATCTGACTCCTTCCTGAGCATCAGTCAACGTGCTTTTTCCTTGATGCCAACCAAAGCATCCCACACCAGCAAGTGCAAAGCAAACTGCTGGACATAAAACTCCCCCAGAAAGACCCTGGGGCCATCAGAAAACTACGGGCAGGATGGCTGGTGGCTGGACCAGCCAGACTGCAGAAGCTCCGAGGGCAGAGCTAGCAGAGGTAGTGCCTGTTGTAGCTATAAAAACATGATTATAAATATGCAGCCACTGTAATTTTGTAGCTGCAAATATGTCAGGCAAATATAGTTTGTGGTGAGAGGTGCTGCCTTTTATTAGATGAACTTACAGTCAGAAAAGCTATAAAAATCTTTCAAGCTGTTCTTCCAGTCTGAAAGGTAGCAATCTCCACAGCTAAATATAGCTCGAGAAGAATGGCTGAGATTCAGGGAACATGTCTCGCATTCCTGTTTAATGCTTGTTTTTAGCACGCAGTGGAAGGAAGAGTTTGCATTTTTATGGTGATTTGCTGGTTGCCTTGAAATCCGGCCCTGAGATAAGGTGAGGTGTCCCATGTTCAGGCCATGGGGCAGACGTGTGCCCACCACCACTCCCGGGGAGCTCTGGGCAGCAGCTGGGCTCTCCACCCTCCAGAGCCTGGTGCATGTGTGAGAGGCTCAGGAGGACACAGCTGCCCTGTGGTCCTTGGCCACATCCCAGGGGACAACCGAGGAGCCCTCCCAGGGTGCCACACCGTGTCATCCCCAGTGGTCCCAACTCCAACCCAGTAGAGCTTTTTCTGTTCATCCTTGGTGGTACGAGGGGCTGTTGATAGAGACCGGCACTGGGATCACAGCCTTGGGGACAGATGGGCATTGCCAGTGCAGGAGGGATGCCATTTTTCTTCTCAGCAAGGGTCATTAGCCATTGGAAAGGGCTGCCCAGGGAGGTGGTGGAGTCACCATCTCTGGAGGGGTTGAAGAAAAGCCTGGCCATGGCACTTAGTGCCCTGGTCTAGTTGCCATGGTGGTGTCAGGGCGATGGTTGGACTCGATGAGCCCAGAGGGCTCTTCCAGAATCACAGAATCAACCAGGTTGGAAGAGCCATGGCAGGCTTGGGTGACCCCTATTCCCAAAGGGGTGGTAGGATGTGTCCCGATAACCTGTAGTGACAGAACGAGGGGGAACGGTTTTAAACTGAAAGAGGGGAGATTGAGATGAGATCTGAGGAAGAAATTCTTGGCTGTGAGGGTGGTGAGAGCCTGGCCCAGGTTGCCCAGAGAAGCTGTGGCTGCCCCCTCCCTGGCAGTGTTCAAGGCCAGGTTGGATGGGGCTGGGAGCAACCTGGTCTGGTGGAAGGTGTCCCTGCCCATGGCAGGGGGTTGGAACTGGATGGGCTTTAAGGTCCCTTCAACCCAAAGTGTTCTGTGATTCTATGATCTGCTCACTGGTCCCACCATGATGAACCTGTTTGTGTACAGTGTGAAAACCCAACAGATCTGTACTCGGACCACCAGAAATCTGCAAGGAGCGAGATGTGTCTGCACAGTCACGGTGTGAGCTGCATCGGAGCTGAGGGGTCTGACCGGGTGGGTGGGTAAAGCCTTGCAGGTGGCAGTGCAGCCCCACAGCTCAGAAAGCCAATGAGATTTAGGTTAAATGTTTAAAAGCGAACTCATTACCTGATGCCAACTGGAATAACTGCTAAGACTTGGGCAATAAAATTCCAGTTGAAAGGTGTGCCATTGTTATGGTCAGATGTGGCTTCTTGCATCGCACACATAAGATGTTATTAATTAGAAGAAATGCTTGTAACTCTGATGTAACTGCAGATTTTAACCAGATATAATTTCCTCTATTGATTTTCCTCCTACTATAACGTCTGATGGAGAATGATATTCTTGGTTAAAAAAAAAAGGAAGGAATAAATACTTCAATAAAGTTTAAAATGTTACAGCAGAGCACTGGATATATCCACCAATATTAGGGTAGGAATACCAGCAATTTCTATCAGTTAATTAGGGAACACGGCCATCACAAGGGTCAGAAAGGGGTTATCAGTGAGAACAGTTATTGTCAGTGGGTACAAAGGAGAGTTAAAGATTAACCAGAAAAAGCAAATGCAGGCTACCACGAGAGAGGCAGTTCTAGGAACCAGGTCTGTGGGTCTGCAGAGGAGCTGACAAGGGAGGTCACAGAATCACAGAATCAATGAGGTTGGAAGAGCCCTCTGGGCTCATCGAGTCCAACCATTGCCCTGACACCACCATGGCAACCAGACCGTGGCACTAAGTGCCATGTCCAGGCTTTTCTTAAACCCCTCCAGAGATGGTGACTCCACCACCTCCCTGGTCCTTGAGGTGGGACTGAATCACAGAATCACCGAATCAATGAGGTTGGAAGAGCCCTCTGGGATCATCGAGTCCAGCCATTGCCCTGACACCACCATGGCAACTAGACCAGGGCACTAATCATCTCAGACAGGCCGGATGAGCTGTGAGACCCACCCCAAGGGTGGGTTTGCCATAGGTCTATGCAGGGTTTCATGCACAAAAGTAAAGGTGTGGACCTGCACCATGAGCCTGGTGTTCCCAGGACATGCCCAACCCCGCTGCCCAGGCACAGGGTGGGCTGTCAGCCCACGAACGGGGAGAACCAGGGATCTCCCTTCCTTAGCAAAGCAAGCATGATTCATCCATGAATTTATCATTTATTTCTATTTCCGTGTAAACAAACAAACAGGGTTTGGAGCAGGGAGCAGTTAATTTTGCTGCCTTTATTTCTCTGGCTTCCAAAGTGTTTAAGAAAATCACTCCCCTCACGCACTGGGGAAATATGCTTGAGCTACCGACTCCGAATCAAGTAATAAATTAAATTAAATGGTGTATTTTGTAGACTCAGACATTGAAATCCAGCAAAGAGATTTACCAAAGTTCACGAGTTGGTGCAAATCTTGGCAAAGGACCCCGGAATCCAGCCCCTCCAGCTCCAATTGCCCTTATTTATTGTGCTTTTGTTCCGTAGCACCCAAAAGCACACGAGCCAGTTGACAAGTTGGGACTGACTGACACTGATTTCATAGAATCCCAGAATCACAGAATCAACCAGGTTGGAAGAGCCCTCTGGGCTCATCGAGTCCAACCATTGCCCTGACACCACCATGGCAACTAGACCAGGGCACTAAGTGCCATGTCCAGGCTTTTCTTAAACCCCTCCAGAGATGGTGACTCCACCACCTCCCTGGGCAGCCCCTTCCAATGGCTAATGACCCTTGCTGAGAAGAAATGCTTCCTGATGTCCAACCTGACCCTCCCCTGGCCAAGCTTGAGGCTGTGTCCTCTTGTCCTATCACTGGTTGCCTGGGAGAAGAGGCCAACTCCCACTCTACTACAACCTCCCTTCAGGTAGTTGTAGACTGCACTAAGGTCACCTCTGAGCCTCCTCTTCTCCAGGCTAAACACCCTCAGCTCCCTGGGCTGATGCTCCCTGATGCACCCCAGCTCCCTGAAGGCTTTGCTGATAGTCTTTTCTTCTCTGAATGCACATCCCAGTCCCCTTATCAGTAATTACACATGAAAGGCAGCGTGAGGGCATCGGGCAGGCTATCAGCTTTTTCGAGCCAGGCTGTGATCTGTGTGAAATGTTGATTCAGGTGGAGCCTGGGAAACTCTCCTGCAGGCAGCTGCTGCAGGGGGCACAGCCTTTAGGTCAGAGAAGGACCCGGGAGCCCAAGTAGCAGCATTTACATGACAAACCCTGCGTGGAAAATGGTGTTTCTCATCTCAGAGCCTACAGCTGCAGCTTGGAATTGTCCAGGGGTGTTTCTCTCAACTGCAGAATTTTACCTTCTGGTTCAAACCAGGCACCTCAGCCACAGAAACCTGCCAAGCGACAGCTACTGCAAACACCTCCCCAGCTCCCGTGGCAGCCAGAGATGAGGACACCTGCCTCTGGACCTGGGGGGACACCTGCAGAGAGGGGCAGGGAGGTGGCAACATTCATACGCTCCCCCCGAGTCCCCATGGGGCTCCCACGCAGCTGGGAGCAGCAGAGCTCTGCTCTGTGCTGCTTGGACAAATGCGATGGAAAATATCCCGAATTAATGGGGTTTTGAGTGGAACTCCTTTAATGGGAGCTGCCTGGTGAGAGATTGACTTTAGCCAGATGTTTTCCTTTTCAGCCAGATATTTTCTTTTTCCTTTCTTCCTTTTTTTTTTTTTTTCCTTTTCTTTCTCTTTTGTTTTCTTTCTCAGGAAAATTGTGACCTGACATCTTGGGAATCTACATTTCAAGACTATTTTCAAGCCCCCCAAACTGGGATATTTGCAAAAAGCCATTGGCACGTGCGTGCCTTATGGCTGGCCAGCCCCAGCGCAGATGTTGTAGCACATAACCCCTGGCTCCGACTGACTCTAATATAAGCACTCATGGTTTTAATTAAATAAGGTCCTCAAGCCTCAGCCACCCACTGGACGTATCTGTGGCGTAGCCAGACTGACACGTGCTTTCTAATGCCTGAAAATCAATTTTTTATTGGTAAATTTGGAATTATCCATGTCCCACACCTGACCTGGGTGTCCCTCCCCGTGGGTGAGCCAGTGGCACCTGGATCTCACAGGGTCTCAGGGTGGGCGGCTGGTCTCACCTCATTTCTCTCTCCCACCCTGCACACAGGGAGCAGGACCTAGAGCAGTCCCAAGGACGTGGAGGTTTGTCACTGCCCAGCAGCTTCCAGGGGCTCCTCTCTCTTATTCCACGCTGGTGGCAAGCTACGGCTCAGGTCTGAAAAGCAGACATGGGGGTTTAAGTTCCTCAGCTTTGGGTTTTCAACCTAAAATTCTCACAATCAGAGCACAGGCACCTTTGGAATGCAGCAGACGTGTTGGGGGGGTGATGTGCAGGTCTCTGGGCACGTGCACCCTTTCTCTGACAGGATTAATTGGGGTTCCCCTGCAAAAATGCCTTCAGTAAGCCACCCAGGTGAGGACCCTCTCATGGAGACATCACTTCTGGACTGTCTCCCTGCTTCAGAAAAAGGAGGAAGATGAGAAAAGGAAGAAGAAAAGGAGAAACAACCTTTCCTTGATGGTCCTGATGTGGGATGGAGAACATCTGGGGTGAGGGCACAAGGCAACCTGTGCAACCCCATGGGTTTGCTTCCTCATTTGTGGTCTCCAAAGCAGAGATATGACCCCCTCCTTGTTTACACGAGGAGCTCCCCACCGCGGGGATCCATCCCGCACCCAGCGCAGCTCCCAGCAGAGGGAAGCAACGCGCCGCGCTCCGCCCGCAGTCTGCGGGGAGGGGGGGGGGATCGGGCTGGGCTGCGGCAGAACCCTCGGGAGAGGGGGGGAGATTGCGGGGTCCTGGCTTCACACCTCCCCGGTGCTGCAGCCACCGCTCTCGGCTGGCGAGACAGTGTCCGGATGCCGCTGGGCTCCCAAGTCAGAATCCCAGACTGGTTTGGGTTGGGAGGGACCTTAAAGCCCATCCAGTTCCAGCCCCCTGCCACGGGCAGGGACACCTTCCACCACACCAGGTTGCTCCAAGCCCCATCCAACCTGGCCTTGAACACTGCCAGGGAGGGGGCAGCCACAGCTTCTCTGGGCAACCTGGGCCAGGGTCTCACCACCCTCACAGTCAAGAATTTCTTCCTCAGATCTCATCTCAATCTCCCCTCTTTCAGTTTAAAACCGTTCCCCCTCGTCCTGTCACTCCATGCCCTTGTCAAAAGCCCCTCTCCAGCTTTCCTGTAGCCCCTTCAGGCACTGGAAGGTGCTAGAAGGTCTCCCCGGAGCCTTCTCTTCTCCAGGCTGAACAGCCCCAGCTCTCTCAGCCTGTCTCCAGAGCAGAGGGGCTCCAGCCCTCTGAGCATCTCCGTGGCCTCCTCTGGACTCGCTCCAACAGCTCCGTGTCCCTCTTGTGTTGGGGGCCCCAGAGCTGGACGCAGCACTGCAGGGGGGGTCTCCCGAGAGCGGAGCAGAGGGGCAGAATCCCCTCCCTCGCCCTGCTGGCCACGCTGCTGGGGATGCAGCCCAGGACACCGTTGGCTTTCTGGGCTGCCAGCGCACGTTGCTGGCTCATGGTGAGCTTCTCGTCACCCATCCCCCCCAAGTCCTTCTCCTCAGGGCTGCTCTCCATCCATTCTCCGCCCAGCCTGTGTTTGTGCTTCGTATATCCAAGTCCTGATGGAAGGACTCACTCTGGGCAGTGGAGCTCAGCTAGTCCAAGTGCTCTCTAACCCAACAGCCTGGCCACCAGCAGATGCCTGTGGAAGAGTCTAAACACAAGGCAAACATGCAGTGGAGCTCCCCAATGCAGAAGAGCACAGGGGCTCCTCAGCCAGAGAGGTTACTCTGGTATCAAAAGATTGCTCTCCTGTGAATTTTTCTTGCTGCTTCTTGAGCTTGTAGGAACCTTTGCCACCCACAACATGCTGCAGAGCTCTTCCCCAAGGGCGAGGGCCTGAAGACAGCTCTGAGGTTGAGGACAGCAGGTCTCACCTGTGAGCAAGGCTCTGCCAAGCAGCTCTCGGGAGAAGATTGTCTGATTGAAGTTCTCACCAGAACAACCCAAAGCTTCGATACTGGAAGAAGCAGAATTACTGGTCTCCAGGGCCTTTAGTTGGGGCTCACCATTTCATTATACATATGTATGTGTCTTCTTGGGGTGTATACATGTGTGCCAAGGGATCTGAGCCTGGAAAGGCCAGGGGAATCCACTGGACCACTTTTTAAAAACAGTTACAGAGTCACAGAATCACAGAATCAATGAGGTTGGAAGAGCCCTCTGGGATCATCGAGTCCAACCATTGCCCTGACACCACCATGGCAACTAGACCAGGGCACTAAGTGCCATGTCCAGGCTTTTCTTAAACCCCTCCAGAGATGGTGACTCCACCACCTCCCTGGGCAGCCCCTTCCAATGTCTAATAACCCTTTCTGAAAAGAAATTCTTCCTAATGTCCAACCTGAACCTCCCCAGTTATAGTTCCTGGTACCAGTGTGTCCCAAGGACATGCTGATCTTGTTCCAGTGCTGGGCGCACAGTCCATAACAAACCCTGGCAGAAAACACAAACACAGTTCTTAAATATTTAAACTGTTTTAAAATGTCCTTCCAAGGGTGGTCAGTGCATCCAGTGCCTGTACCTCTTGTCAGCTGGAAGAGAACAGCTCCTTTTGCAGCAGCTCGACCCCATCAGCTCAAGTGGGAAGAAATCAATCTTCTCAGTGTAAACGAGCCAGTCTGAGGAGGTGTCGTGCTGCAGTGCCTTGTGGACACTCCAGCATACTAATTAGTGCTCGCTAATTCAGGAGTGACAGTTATTCCAACAGCTCTGGTGTTGTAGCCTAACCCAGGCAAGATGCTCCGGGTGAAACAAAGGAAAAACCTAGGGAGGAAAGCACTCATGTTTGAAAGAGAAGACAATGCTTTTGGTGAATGTCTGAGAGTCCAAAAGTCATCGCTCTATAGAAAGGGTTCCCCTTGGAGACCATAGATGGATGGTCAGGACAGGACAGGACCCTCGATCACTTGATTCACGGTCACTCTTGTGTCCGTGGGTTCCTTAAATCCTGGAGCAGACCAGAAGCCTGTCCAGATCCATGCCCAGACCCTGGGACCCATTTGTCCACTGTCCAGCTCCAGCCTTGGGTCTGTCCAGGTTCTGGTCTCCTCCCATTCATGTCTGGTCTCCTCTGTTAGTTCATGTTTGTCACCAAAGCCCACGCGTATACCCCTGTACACAGACAGTAAGTCACTCAGAAAAGAGCCAGAAGTGAGTTTAATGAGCAGACAGGACAGGCTGCAGTGATCACCTGCATGGCCCGGAGAGTGCATTGACCACTTGTTTCACAGAATCACAGACTGGTTTGGGTTGGAAGGGACCTTAAAGCCCATCCAGTCCCAACCCCCTGCCACGGGCAGGGACACCTTCCACCAGCCCAGGTTGCTCCCAGCCCCATCCAACCTGCCCTTGAACACTGCCAGGGAGGGGGCAGCCACAGCTTCTCTGGGCAACCTGGGCCAGTGTCACTGGATCAAGTGTTGATCAGCCCCCAGGAGACCCATGACAGTATTCTTTCTCCCTCCTCAGCAGCTCTGCTTGAACCTCTTTCCTCCTGGCTCCTCCAGCTACCCCTCAATCACTGACCTGAAAGTTGTGGTCTGTGTTATTGTCTCTGTTATCTCCTGGGGTCTTGGGTTTGTGTATCTAGGTATGATTCATTATTTTTCCTGTCTTTGGCCTCTGTTTATGTGTTGAAGAGCCATTAACCAGATGTTCTTACAACCACGGTTCTTACATTGCAGGGATCTCTGTATCCTTTACCTTCCGTACACCTTTTACCTTCCTTATATCCTTCTTTGCCATATATCCTTACACTGGCAGAAGTTTGGCGTGTTCCCCTCTCCTGGATGGTCTTCTTGGGGGGTTGAACCTTGCATAAGACAGTTAGCAGTGACCATTATACTGGCTTTACTGGCAAACAGCAACCCTGGACTCGCAGACCCCTCTTTGGCAGAGCATCCTCAGCATCCGTCTCCGGATCGGTTTGGTTTTCACACTGTAGACGATCGGATTCAGGATGGGTGGAGCAAGGAAATGGATGTTGGCCGTGAACGTGTAGGCCTGGGGGGACACGTGTTTGCCAAACCGGTGCATCATGGACAGGCAGATCATGGGGATAAAGAAGAGCAGGACAGCACAGATGTGTGAGATGCAGGTGTTGAGGGCTTTGAGACGCTGCCGCCACGTTGCAATGTTCAGGATGGTCTTAAGGATGAGAAGATAGGACAGGAGGACAAAGAGCAAGTCCAAACCTAGGGTGGAGAGCAGCACAAAAAGGCCATAGGCACTGTTAGTCCTTGTATCCGAGCCTGCATGTTTGATGATGTCTGGATGCAGACAGTAGGGATGGGAGAGCTTGCTGACCCTGGAGAAACACAGCCGAGTCAGCAGGATTGGGAGGGGGAGCTGGACTAGGACTGTCCTCACGACGATTGCCACACATATCTTGGTGGTCATTGAGTTGGTGAGGATGGAGGAATATCGTAGGGGGTGGCAGATGGCCACGTAAGCGATCGAAGGCCATGGCCAGAATGACAGCAGACTCGATATCTGTGAAGGTATGGATGAAGAACATTTGGGCAAGGCAGGTGCCAAAGCTGATCTCCCTGGCCTCCAGCCACAGCATCCTCAGCATGGTGGGGAATGTGGACGTGGACAAGCCCAGGTCAGCCACAGCTAGCATAGCCAGGAGTAGGTACATGGGTGCGTGGAGGCTCCGCTCTGCCTTAATGATGGAAAGGACAGTCAAGTTCCCCAGCAGTGCCAGGAGGTACGTAGAGCAGAGAGGAACAGCAGACCACCACATCTGAGTGGTTTCCCATGCTGGAAAGCCACCCAAAGAGAATGACAGGGTCCTGGTCTGGCTGCTGTTGGTCCTGGTCAGGATGAAACAAGGTTGATCCATCTCATCCCTGAAGAGCTGCCCTGGAACGAAAGCCAACAGGGTCATAAACCACACACAGGCAGTAAGAAATAAGGATGGTCCAGGAGCCCTTCAGCCTTGGATCAGAGGCACGTGCTGCATGCCCAGCGTGGGCAGGTCCTGGTTCTGGCTGCCTGGTGTCGCAGGGGAATGAACAATTAATAAAAAAACAAAAGTCCATGAGTGCTTGTATAAATACAAGTCGAGAGAGAGGTGACATTGCAATCAGAGAGGGCCGTGGTGAGCTCTGATCTTGAATTTTGTGATTTTGCTGGGAATCTCCAGCAAAAGAAGAGGAGGTTGTAGGGGATCAGATACTGGTCTGACGGTGGGAATACAGCAGCTTGCTTAGGAATGGAGACCAGCAGAGCCTGGCCCTTCTAGACCAAGAAACCACAGGCCATCTACCAACACATGGAGGGAAAAAGATCTGCTTAAGCTGAAGGATAGTGATTGCTCACAAAGCAACGCGTGTAAATTGCACACAAATAAAAGTAAGCTGGAAATTACAAGGATGTTGAGTAGGAGCAGGACGTCTCTGGACATCCTCCCCCCAGACATACAGGGAGGAGATGTGGAGCTGCTTTTACAGGAAGTTTTCTCTCTGTTAACTCCTGCTGCCTCATGCAGCCAGGAAGGATGGAGACAAGACTCAAGGACTGTAACCTCCAGAGCCCTCTCCTCACCGTACCTGCAGGCTTCTCTGCATGCCTGACTCTGGTCCCCACATCTATCTTTGAAGGACCACCTACCACAGGGGTTCCCACGCTCCCTGGGGTGCTTGTTCAGGGGCTGCCCCCTCAGCAGAGATCAGTGGGGGTCTCCACAGCCCCAGCTCAGCTCAGCGTGGTCCACATCAGCTTTCTAACATGTCCTGGAGAGGTCTTCCTCCTCCCTCTCCTGTAAGGACACCCCATGGAGAGCAATAGGGAGGAAGGCAGTGGAAATGAGAGAGAGTTGTTAAGAAACTGCTCTGGCAAGGACTAGTTTTGACAGCTGAGATCTGTTATGGAGGTGTATGTCACCTTATCTGGAATATCCACCTGCAAGTCTATAAAAGCTTTTGAAACAACTTAAATAACTGTAAAACCATTAAATTTATGAATATCTAGCTATCTGTTCAGAAAATTGCAGAAATACTGCTGTTCTTCCCTCAAATTCATACGGCTTCTACCCCACAGCATCTCTCCTTGCCCTTCCCTGTCTCAGGACACAGGTTTACAGCCCAAGGCAGCACCCTCGGGGAGCTGCAAAGACAGAACAAGTTCCACAGACCGACCTGGGCTTGTACAAACTGCAGACTTTAACACGGGAGAGTTTTCTGTGTTCCTCAAGAGCAGCTTATCAAAGCTCATCCCCCACATTACATGGAGGGGATGGAGGAGGAGTTACGGGAGAAAGTTATCTTGAGACACAAACATCTGACAGGATCGGTTAAAGCAGCGTAATTCCCAGTTCAGTCTCTGCCCCGAGAGTACAGGAACTGTCAGAGGCTCTTTTTAACGGCCCTGAATTTCTGGCATAATCACAGAATCCCAGAATCACTGAGGTTGGCAGAGCCCTCTGGGATCGTCGAGTCCAACCATTGCCCTGACACCACCATGGCAACTAGACCAGGGCACTAAGGGCCATGTCCAGGCTTTTCTTAAACCCCTCCAGAGATGGTGACTCCACCACCTCCCTGGGCAGCCCCTTCCAATGGCTAATGACCCTTGCTGAGAAGAAATGCTTCCTAATGGCCAACCTGACCCTCCCCTGGTGAAGCTAAGGAAGCATGGCGATGGCGTGCCCCATCACTTCCTCCAGAGCTCTGACACCGTGCTAGATGGGTGCTGCCCCAGTTATGTGCATGAGGAACTGGGGAGCTCCCTGATCTCACCCACCTTCTGTGCAACAGGGCAGTACACTCCCCAGGCAGCAGGCACCGGGGCGAGGGAGCATCCCTGCTCTGGGCAGGCAGAGCATGGGCTGGCTGGCAGAGTGCAAGACCCTCCCAAATGCCAGTTTAGATCCATACCAAGCTCTCACACGTCACAGCCTGTCAGGAAGAGCACAAAGGAAGGGTGAATCCTCTTGGTTGCTTTTCTAAGTGATCACTCGTTTTAACTCTTGCGGTTTGATGCGCTCTAGAAAATGACAAATCCCACAGATGCGCCCCAGGACTTCTCCTCGTGAAGCTGTGAGTGGAAAAGGGGCTGCACCCTGCCCTGGCACTAAGAGGGGTCCTCTGAGCAGATGCAGGGCTGCGTATTCCCCTTTCCAAGCAGGGAAACGTGAGAGTTTGGGCTCTCTGAGAGGTCTCCCATCTCCGTGCCAGCCCTTAGGAATGGGGACAGAGCCCAGCTCCTTGGAGCATCACCCACCTCGGCCGAAACAAGCTGGCCCGTGTGGGTGACTGGGGTGATTGCAGGTGCATCATGGACCCTGTCCACAACTGCAAGGAGTCGGGACCCAGCCGAGCCCTCGCCAGTGGCACAGTGCAGAGCAAAGAGCCCACTCACCTGCCTCGCTCACGGCCACCCTCAGCTTCCCACCAGCTCCTCTGCAAGGAACCAGCCTGTTCCTGCCATGAAGCAGCAGAAGGTTTATAGAAGACCCTGTGGGAGAGGGCTGTCCTACGAGCAGGAAGGCTCTAAACACTCAGAGTAGACGCATTAACCCCCACAGCACCAGCTCCACCCTGGCAACCAACGCAGCTCTGCACCGTGCCACCGGTGCCTGGTGATGGAGGCAGGGGATGCACCCTGGAGACCCCCTCCAGAGATGCCCTTCTCCTCCCCCTGGCCTCCCCTTCCCGGAGAGTCAGGCCAGGCATGGTTTGGGTAAAGGAGCTCCTGCTCTGTGGCAGGGTGATGGATAGATGAGTCCTAAAGGTTGTTTCCAGCCCCACCTCTGTGGATGTGGAAGGAAACGCTGGACCAGGACCCTGGCATCTGGAGCAGACCAGAGCTACGTGGCCTTGTGTCATAGAATCACGGGATGGTTTGGGTTGGACTTTGTGCTTGGGATTGCCCCGACCCACGTGCAGGACCTCACACTTATCTCAGTTCACTCTGGAAATACGGCACCTGCCACCACTCCTGGGCCACCGTCCCAGGCAGGACCCACCACTCCTGGGCCACCGTCCCAGGCAGGACCGACCACTCCTGGGCCACCGTCCCAGGCAGGACCCACCACTCCTGGGCCACCGTCCCAGGCAGGACCCACCACTCCTGGGCCACCATCCCAGGCAGGACCCACCACTCCTGGGCCACCATCCCAGGCAGGACCCACCGTGGTCAGTCTTGTGGTCTCAGAGAGCTCCAGCCTGGTGCTCTGAGCTGCTGCTGCTGCCACCTCCAGCCTGGCTTGTTCCCCGCAGCCAGCTGGGGGGTTTGTGGTGGCTGAGGTACAAAACTCCATCAAAATGACTGCACAAACGCAAATGGTTCAGATACTTAAGTTAACATCTCCCTAATGCAATTCCTCCTCGCAATAAAAATGCATTCACCGTATCCCTCTGCACCATATTTCTTCATTAGTGTTTTACTGGCGGGGGAAGACAGGCCCCAAAGAATACGGTAATAAATATAACTTTAGACACTGAAATCTGACCATCTTCGTCCACTCTGAGGCTCTTGAGATATAACATTTGGCACTAAATATTCCATTTCTCCCCCTCACCAACAATGGCCATTAAAACATTTTGTTCTCATCACTTCCTCTTGTTGGCTGAAATCCTCCCGGAGCATTTATTTTATTATTATTATTATTATTATTATTATTATTATTATTATTATTATTATTATTATGTTGTTTTCAAAATGCTTCACCCCTCAGTGCACCAAGTGCTGCGGGAAAATCCATTCCAACATTTAGCAAGACCCCCCGTGAACCTTCTGCCTTTCACAAGAACCTTTCTGAGGGCTCAGAGGAGATTTAAGTCGCACGCAGACATGCTGCTGACCTTCCCAATTAAAGGATAATTGCAACTCTGCAAGAGCGTCTGTCGTCACATGGTAAGGGCACAGCAAGAGGTCTGTGTGGGGAAAACCCACAAGGAGCTGATGGGGATGGAGGTGGATGCCCCAGAGCATGTCCTCTGGTCCAGCTGAGCTCAGCGTGTCACCCAGGTGAGTGCTCATGCCCCGAGGACCATCTCACAGTGCTCACCTGAATCCCATTTCTCACCACTCCAGTGGCTGCATCGGCGGCTCACGATGCTCCACACCCCAAAACACCCCAACAGGAGGACTAAAAGCTGGGTGAGTTACTGCAGGAGCTTGGAATGACCCCGGGCAGCTGGAGGGAGGTGGGATGCTCAGGGAGGTGTTTTGGGGAGAGCAGAGAGGGGGAGGCTGCAGAGTCCAGGCTCATCTGGCCTCACCTGCCAGCACAGTGCTGGGCTCCAGGCTGCTCTGCTTCTAACAGAGCAAGCCAAACACCCCTGCCCACATCTCCTTGGTCTTCACCACATACCTGGTGAGGCTCATGGTCTGGGTGGTCCAGGCTGGGCATGGTCAGGGTGGCAGGGTTTGGTCCTGAAAGGGTGGGTGAAGAAGAAACAAGCTGGAAGAGTGCAGAGATGCAGATGTGGGACCATGCAGATGTGGGACCATGCAGATGTGGATCCCACAGGAACCAAAGAGCGTGAGACAAGTGTTCCTGGAAGGCAACCTCAGCACATCCCAGAGAACCAGGACGTGTGACCTGATGTTGAAGACAGGGTGCAGCACTGGTCAGGAAGGCAGCTGTCATGCCATGGACACTGCTTTTGGCTCTGTCAGCACGAGCCACCTTTGAGTGGCTCTGAGATGGGTGGCAGGGATCAAGTGTGCACTGTCTCTTCCAGTACTTGAATTAGGAGCCCTCACTTCTGTTGGAGCGAGTCCAGAGGAGGCCACGGAGATGCTCAGAGGGCTGGAGCCCCTCTGCTCTGGAGACAGGCTGAGAGAGCTGGGGCTGTTCAGCCTGGAGAAGAGAAGGCTCCGGGGAGACCTTCTAGCACCTTCCAGTGCCTGAAGGGGCTACAGGAAAGCTGGAGAGGGGCTTTTTACAAGGGCATGGAGTGACAGGACGAGGGGGAACGGTTTTAAACTGAAAGAGGGGAGACTGAGATGAGATCTGAGGAAGAAATTCTTGGCTGTGAGGGTGGTGAGACCCTGGCCCAGGTTGCCCAGAGCAGCTGTGGCTGCCCCCTCCCTGGCAGTGTTCAAGGCCAGGTTGGATGGGGCTTGGAGCAACCTGGTCTGGTGGAAGGTGTCCCTGCCCATGGCAGGGGGTTGGAACTGGATGGGCTTTAAGGTCCCTTCCCACCCAAACCATTCTAGGATAAGCAGACCATATTCCCATTCTGGATACTTGGGTTTAATTTCCAGAGCCACACAAAAGCTGCAGCTCTGGAAATGAGCGGGGTAAATCAAGCCTTGGAGAAGGTGGGGGCAGCTCATCCCCCCACCCCAGCTCTGCTCTGTGCTCCTCTGCCCCTCACCACATGGGACAGCAAACCTGGGTGGTGCTTCTGAGAGCAGCATCGGAGCAAATCCAGATTAACAGCGCGTTTCCACTGCCCAGCTGGAAAACCAGCACCCAAACTGGGGAAGGGCTTGGGGCATGGGAATCCCAGCACCTCCTCTGGAAATCCCAGTCACAGGTGGGAGCCCAGGTACCGCTGGGCTTCCCCCCGCCCAACCTCGCAGGCTGGCGGCACAAGGGCCGTGCCTCAGTTTCCCCTCTCACCCCACTAGAGGGAGGAGGAACCACGGCAGCGGGGTGCCCACCGGGCCCCCACAGCGGGTTTGCCACCCCCCCAGACTGCACCCACCGCACAGGGGTCTGCGGTCGTAGGTCCGGTGCCATGCCAGGACCCCGCAGCCGCGACGCACCTTTCCCTGGGCACAACCCACACGGTGCCACGGGGGGCTCACGGGGAGGCGGGGGGGTCCAGGGGGGAACAAGCCGACTCTGCCCCAGTGACTCTTGCAGGGTGGCTTGGCCAGCCTTGCTTTTCTTTCCCCCTCCCCTCCTTAGGTCCGTGCCTCAGTTTCCCTGCCTGGAAAAAGAGGGTTTGCTTCCATTTGCACCGGCCCCAAGGTCTGTGGGTTCTCCTCCCAGTGTGGACTGGCACAGGGGTTGCCCCCAGGAGTGCCACAAGGTGCTTCCCAGGGCAGTGATGGTGCCTCCAAATCCTGGCTGTGAGCCTGCTTGTGAGGGCGAAACAATTCCCAGCTGGAATGCCAACTAAAGCCTGGCTAAGGAGGATTAGATCTGTGTCCGTGGGGTAGGAGGAAGGCACGGGACAGCAAACGTCCCCCTTCCCTGACGGGGATCCTGCCCTGCCATTTTGTGACCCTTGGGATGCAGCTGCCCTGCTCCGTGCCTCAGTTTCCCTGCAAGGAGCTCTGCCTGCTGGCCAGCACGGGGAGAAGCAGGGGAGCCCTCTGGTCCCCTGAGAGCCTTTCTTTGGGAGGGGGAGCAAGGTGGGGGCTTCCCTCTTCTATGGCGATAGGAACAGCTTCAAAACTAGCCGACACATTTCACTACCCCCCACCAGAGACTTGAAACAGAACAAGAGGGGAGGATGAAGAAGAGGGGCTGGTTATCATGGAATCATGGAATGGTTTGGGTTGGAAGGGACCTTAAAGCCCATCCAGTCCCAACCCCCTGCCACGGGCAGGGACACCTTCCACCACACCAGGTTGCTCCAAGCCCCATCCAACCTGGCCTTGAACACTGCCAGGGAGGGGGCAGCCACAGCTTCTCTGGGCAACCTGGGCCAGGCTCTCACCACCCTCACAGCCAAGAATTTCTTCCTCACATCTCATCTCAATCTCCCCTCTTTCAGTTTAAAATTAAAAAAAAAAAAAGAAAAAGCAAAATATTTTCCAGCCGGTTGCCACGGTGCCTCAGCAGAAATATTTTCTGCTGCGTCACAAGTCTGACACAGCACCAAGGGCCCCGCTGCTCCTCGGCCAGGGCTGCCTTATCTCTGCAGCCAGGCTCCTGTTTGTGCCGTTATCACCCGCACGCAGCCGGGCTGGGGGAGCCTGTCGTGACTCAGCACCCTGCCGCGGGGGCCAGCTCGTGGTGCTCGGCTTATGGTGGGAGAGAGGCAGAAACATCTAAAACATCCCGGTGCAGGCAACGGGCTCGAGCCCTGGGCGTGGGGGTGTTTAGCCTGGAGAAGAGGAGGCTCAGAGGTGACCTTAGTGCAGTCTACAACTACCTGAAGGGAGGGTGTATTGGGGTGGGAGTCGGGCTCTTCTCCTGGGCAACCAGCGATAGGACAAGAGGACACAGCCTCAAGCTTGGCCAGGGGAGGGTCAGGTTGGACATTAGGAAGCATTTCTTCTCAGAAAGGGTCACTAGACAGTGGAACAGGCTGCCCAGGGGGGTGGTGGAGTCACCATCTCTGGAGGGGTTTAAGACAAGACTGGCCATGGCACTTAGTGCCCTGGTCTAGTTGCCATGGTGGTGTCAGGGCCATGGTTGGACTCGATGATCCCAGAGGGCTCTTCCAACCTCATTGATTCTGTGAGTCTGTGAGTCCTGCCTGGCTCTGGTTTCAGAGCTGCTTTTCTGACTGGCTGTCTGAAGATGACCCTCAAAATAAAGCATCCCTCTGGGTTGGGGTGAGATGGGGTCTCTGTGTCATTGCTTGGCAGAAGGCTCCCTTAACCACAGACCCTCCCCCAAAAGCCCCCAGCACTGGTTGGGAACCACGAGAGCCGTGTCCCCCACCTCACAGCCCCAGAGCACTTGCTAATGAAAGATGCCCCCGTGGGCAAGGAAGGCTCCTATGGGGTCATGAAGGGGCATCACAGAGCTCAGACAGGGGCTTTCCTGGCTGTGGCATGGGACCACCTGGGTCAGGAGCACATTTCCTGCACGGGTTGTGTTTCCCTGGTGCCTTTCAAGCAGTTAATGCTGGCAATGGACAAAGCTGGTTGGAACTGGATGATCTTTAAGGTCCCTTCCAACCCAAACCAAACCGAGCCCCTTTCTCCCAGGGAGTCCCAAATAACAGCATCTCCGTGGGGCTGAGCTGGGACCAGGGTCCGGGAACACCCTTCCTCTCTCCTCTCTCACCGGCTCTGGCAGTGCCAGGGGCCCTGGGGAACACACACTTCGGGCTCCCCACATCGCTCGAGGAGCAGAGGGGAGGGCTCGGTGACTGAGGGTCAGCTCCCATCCTCCTCATCAGCTGTGTTGGTACACGCTTTGCTCTGGTGTGAACGCTGCCTTTGGGCACTGGGCAGTGATGAAGGAGGTCATGGAATCATAGAATCACAGACTGGTTTGGGTCGGAAGGGACCTTAAAGATCATCTAGTTCCAACCCCCTGCCACGGGCAGGGACACCTTCCACCAGACCAGGTTGCTCCAAGCCCCATCCAACCTGCCCTTGAACACTGCCAGGGAGGGGGCAGCCACAGCTTCTCTGGGCAACCTGGGCCAGGGTCTCACCACCCTCACAGCCAAGAATTTCTTCCTCAGATCTCATCTCAATCTCCCCTCTCTCAGTTTAAAACCGTTCCCCCTCATCCTATCACTCCATGCCCTTGTAAAAGGATTTCAGGTGCTGAAATCCTGTCCTGTAACACCTCTCACCTGCTCTAAGAGAAAAAAGGACAGGAAAACTCAGTTTACTCCATAAATACCAGGGCTGCACACTGGTGTGACTAGCAAACGGTGGCAGCTGATGGGAGGCATGCCTGTGGGGCAGAGAGCAGGACCCCAGCCCCACGAATAACACAGCCCATTTCTGCTAAATCCAGGGGCAGAAAACAGGCTGTCACACCCCGAGCACGGCTGGGCGCTGGCTTTTATCTCGGCTCGCAGCGAGGGTGGCGAGGAGCGATCTGGCGCGGGGCTCGCAGGGCGTGGGCGGCCATGGGCTGCCCGTGGGTGATAGGGGGGAGCTGGGCACGGTGGGGTCCCAACCAACCTCTGCCAGGCTGATAGCTGGGAGCCGGGCTGCATCGCTGCACCAGCCCGAGCCCTGCTCTGGGAGAAGTGGTGCTAGCGATAGGACAAGAGGACACAGCCTCAAGCTTGGCCAGGGGAGGGTCAGGTTGGCCATTAGGAAGCATTTCTTCTCAGCAAGGGTCATTAGCCATTGGAAGGGGCTGCCCAGGGAGGTGGTGGAGTCACCATCTCTGGAGGGGTTTAAGAAAAGCCTGGCCATGGCACTTAGTGCCCTGGTCTAGTTGCCATGGTGGTGTCAGGGCAATGGTTGGACTTGATGAGCCCAGAGGGCTCTTCCAACCTCACTGATTTGGTGATTCTGCTACAGTACAGCACGGTCCAGCAGCAACGGGTGCTGCGATGGGAGACTCATCACACACCTGGTCACAGCTGGAAAACCCATCTGGCTCCCCCAGCCCCTGCCCCGTTGCTCCTCCTCTGCACCCCAGGACGTGCTGCACCCACCGTGTCCCTCACTCAAGCTGTCCCACTCGGGTGTCCCCTCCAGCCCAGACCTCACGTGGGCTCGTTTTGCAGCCCAGGGCAGAGGTTCTGGTGGGAAGGCACGGGCTGGACCCTCTTGCTGGGAGCCTGTGTCCCTCTTGTGCTGAGCAGATGAAAACCCCAGCGAGGGTGGGGGGTGAGAGCAAACCATCAGCTCGGTTATAGGCAGGAGAAACACTGCCTGAAATGAGACTGCCTTGGAGACAGCTCCTCATGAATAAAAAAGCTGCTTTAGCCTATTTCTGGATTGCTTTTGCCCGAGTTCTGGTGTTGAGGGATAACTCAGAAGCTGTTTCATTAAATCTTTAGCTTTTCCTTGAATATCCTGGCTCTTATGCCTGACCTTGTGCCTCTCATCCCTTCCCCTCACTCAGCTCTGACCCCCCCACAGCCTATGGGGCTGGACTGGCTTTAGGGCTGAGGATGTCCTGGTGAATCCCTTTACAGGGCTGTAGGGACAGGGGTGTATGAGCAGGGTCAGGTCACATCTCCTGCCGTGCCCTGGAGGTCCTCTCTGCATTTCTGTGGCAACCAGCCCCCAACCTCCAGACAGTGTCACCTGAGACTCAAATTTCAGACCTGGGAGATCTCCTACAAAATAAAAGCAATACAGTAAAAGGCTCTAAAAGTCAATTAAAACACTGAGGTCCACGCCTGCATGATAAGCAAGTCATTATGTGGCCTGATATTCAGGCCAGAGCAGTCAGAGCAAGCCCTGCACCCCTTGGAGTCAGGCCTAAAGGGTGCAAAGGGTTAAACCTGGATCCTGAAATTACGGATCCACAGCAGGGGCAGAGAGGCATCTATTTAACTTGCAGTTATATTTTCCCTTAGTTTATTGTTAGGGCACAGGAAAAAAATTGGGATGTCTTTGTGTTGAAGGCAGAGTGCCTCGGGCAACGAGCCACGGATAAATTAGATGTCTCTCCTTGCAGTGATAACATCCAGCTCCCTGCCTGCTTGCTGTAAAACTGCTCCCAGCCTCCACCGTGGTGTGCCCCTACCTCTTCTGTTTGTGGTCTTTCCTATTCTCCCTTTCCCTCCTAAGAAAAAAAAAAAAAATTGCATTTTCAGAAATTCTCCTTGCCTTTCGTGTTGAGGCTGGTGAGCAGGCAGCCCCAGCCAGGGAAAGCTGTGTGAGCTGTGGTGGCTCAGCCCAGCCTGCTGCTGCTCTGCGTGCCCTGAATTCATCACTGACCACATCCTGGGGGGGTTTATAGCAGCCGCTCTGCTGGTTTCCTTATGGTTTGTGGAGTCCACAGAGGTGGTGGAGTCACCATCTCTGAAGGGGTTTAAGAAAAGCCTGGACATGGCACTTAGTTCCCTCTTCAGTTCCCTCTGCCCTCCCCTTCCCCTTTGTGACCATCGTTAACCACCCTGTGAAGTCCTGCTCCCGTGGCTGTACCAGCAGCAACAGACCCTGCACGGGTCAAAGCGTGGGCCGGGGACCTGAGGCTTCTCACTACGAGGCACGTCTCTGCCTGCTTTTCTTCAAATTCCAGAAAAAACAGCATTTATTAACCATATTTTAAAAAATATTAATACTCCAGTTAATACTCTCCTCCAAGCCTCTGTGTTTGATGTTGTCCTGCTTGTCCCAGCTTTGCACCCCCCCTGCTCTCTGCAACCCCTCCCTGAGCTTTTTCCTGCTGCTGGTTCAAACGAAGAAGAAAAGCACCATTATCTTCTCTCTTTTAAAGTCTGGCTTTGCAGAGCTGAAAATGAGCCTCCCATCAGAGACGAGGCAAATGCATCACTAATAATAGACCCAGATGTGGCTTCGGGTTTATTTTCAATGTGGGTCTGCCAGGAAACTCAGACTGCAGGGTGAGAGGAGTAATACATGCAAAGGCCATGCTAGGACATTTATTGTCCTCCCCAGCTGAGCAGACAGCTGTTTTGGTCTGCTCACACGATGGGAATATCTGCCTGTGAGTTCAGGGTTGCACTATTTAGGAGGTTGAGATTGGAGATCAGGGACAAAGTCTTCATGGAAAGGGTTGTCAAGTGCTGGCACAGGCTGCCCAGGGCAGTGGTGGAGTCCCCATCCCTGGAGGGATTCAAAAGCCGTGTAGATGTGGTGCTGAGGTACAGGGGTTAGTGGTGGCCTTGGCAGTGCTGGGTTAACGGTTGGACTCAATGACCTTAAAGGTCCTTCCCAACCCAAATGATTCTATGCTTCCATGACTCTATGATTCTATTTGATTTCCCTCTTTGAGTCCTGTCTTATTGAAAATTGACAACTTCTGAAGTCTTCAGGTCTCCTTAAGAACCGAGGGTGTGTGACCAAGTGTCTGCTCTTTAGGCGAGGAACTAAAGCAAGCGCTGGCCACCTGCACAACACTTTTATCTGCAGTGAGCAGCCTCCACTCCACACGGTGTTATCAGACCCCACCGGTGGCTCGCTTGCTGCTGAAAGAGGCCTGTGGGCCTTGCCTAGGATTCACAAATTAAAAAAACTGAATAATGCCTCCTAGGACCCTGCGGCAAGGAGCTGAAATGTGACTGCAGAGGTGAACCACCCCAACTGCATCACAGTGATGGGCTTGTGCTGCTGCTCAGTGTGGCTCCAATGAGTCGATCTGTAACTGGAATGGGTCAGAGGTCTGGGTGAAACCTCCTAGACTGCCTACAGAGAGACCCACTTCTCCCAGGTCACAAGTGATGGGACGAGAGGAACCGGCCTCAAGTTGCACCAGGGGAGGTTTAGATTGGAGATCAGGGACAATGTCTTCATGGAAAGGGTTGTCAAGCGCTGGCACAGGCTGCCCAGGGCAGTGGTGGAGTCCCCATCCCTGGAGGGATTCAAAAGCCGTGTAGATGTGGTGCTGAGGGACATGGGTTAGTGGTGGCCTTGGCAGTGCTGGGTTAACGGTTGGGCTTGATGATCTTTGGTCAGACCCTGAGCTGGTGGGAAGGGATGTTGCTGACCTGGTTGTAACACGGTGGATCCTGCTATCCTTGTGCAAGGCATTTAATTTCCCAGCAGGGAGAGGCCAGTGAATTCCCTGCCTTGTTAATACTGTACACACATTAAAAGAGCAGAGGAGCTTGCCCACAGTCACACCCTGCGCTGGCACCGGCATCCCACACAGGTATTCATAGAATTATGGAATGGTTTGGGTTGGAAAGGACCTTAAAGCCCATCCAGTTCCACCCCCCTGCCACAGGCAGGGACACCTTCCACCACACCAGGTTGCTCCAAGCCCCATCCAACCTGGCCTTGAACACTGCCAGGGAGGGGGCAGCCACAGCTTCTCTGGGCAGCCTGGGCCAGGCTCTCATCACCCTCACAGCCAAGAATTTCTTCCTGACATCTCATCTCAATCTCCCCTCTTGCAGTTTAAAACTGTTCCCCCTTGTCCTGTCACTCCATGCCCTTGTAACAAGCCCCTCTCCAGCTTTCCTGTAGCCCCTTCAGGCACTGGAAGGTGCTAGAAGGTCTCCCCGGAGCCTTCTCTTCTCCAGGCTGAACAGTCCCAGCTCTCTCAGCCTGTCTCCAGAGCAGAGGGGCTCCAGCCCTCTAAGCATCTCGAAATCCTGATCATCTCTGGTCATTCCTCAAAATATGAAGCACAAGGAGGTGATCTCTGTTTCATCAACACCAAGCATGGCTGCACATCTGTGGGTCTCCAGCGTATGGTTCAAGTGTGGAGGAAATGGACTGACAGGCTGAAGTTTTCCACACTTTCACCTGATCACAGACCCACAGAGTGGTTGGGGTTGGAAGGGCCCTCTGGAGATCACCCAGCCCAATCCCTGCCCAAGCAGGGTCACCCACAGCACGTTGCACAGGGTCGTGTCCAGGCGGGTTTGAATATCTCCAGAGAAGGAGACTCCCCCCTCCCTGGGCAGCCTGTGCCAGGGCTCTGGCACCCTCACACCAAAGAAGTTCCTCCTCATATTCAGATGGAACTTCCCGTGTTTCAGTTTGTGCCCGTTGCCCCTTGTCCTGTCACTGCGCACCTTGCACATGGGTCAGTGCCTGCTGCAGGGCATGGGGTGGCAAGTGCACGCCTGTTGTGACCAGGCAGTCGTGAGGGAAAGGAGAGGGAGATAAGAGGGTATTGTGTCCTGAGCCTGCCCGTTAAGCAAGTCATGGGGCTTTTTTCTTGAAGACCACACCTCGCTGCAGACTGACCACTTAGTGGACAGACCAACCCACTGCTGGTGGGACCCCCCACGCTATCCCCAGCCAATGACCCCACAGTGCAGGACAGGGAGGAGCTGCTGGCAGGGGATAAAAGCCTCCGTGGGGTCTGCAGCTCAGCTACGGGGTCTGTGTCCTCCTGCAGCTCTGGGCAAAGCCGCCTGCCACCATGGTGCACTGGACAGCCGAAGAGAAGCAGCTCATCGCCAGCGTCTGGAGCAAGGTCAACGTGGAGGAATGCGGTGCCGAAGCCCTGGCCAGGTAGGTCCAGCTCCTGAGCATCTGCTCAGCTGCTCCCTGGAGATGGAAACTGTGGCTTGAGCATTTGGGAGCATTAACGTGTCCCTCCATCTCTCCCCAGGCTGCTGATCGTCTACCCCTGGACCCAGAGGTTCTTTGATAACTTCGGGAACCTCTCCAGCCCCACCGCCATCATCGGCAACCCCAAGGTCCGTGCCCATGGCAAGAAAGTGCTCACCTCCTTCGGGGATGCCATCAAGAACCTGGACAACCTCAAGGCGACCTATTCCAAGCTGTCCGAGCTGCACTGCGACAAGCTGCACGTGGACCCCGAGAACTTCAGGGTGAGCTGCGCTCTGGGCTTGACCCTCTCTCCCTCCATCCTGCAGAGTATCTCAGTGCCTGGAGGGTTTCAAACAAGCATAAATAACATATATTTTAATTACCAAACAGCTTGGATGGAAATTGCTGGAGAGGGGAAGGTTGGGAAGTGGATAATGCTGGGGACATGCCAGGCTCCAGGCTGTGAGGGGTTTGGGGACAACTGCAGGGAGATGCTCTGAGAGCCTGGAGGCTCGTGCAGGCATGGCTTAAGAGAAACGGGAGAAGGATGCCAGGGTGCTGAGTGGGGCTGAGGGTGGAGAGCATGGAGGGAAGTCCCGCTGTGTTGGTGCCATGGGCAGCCTCTCCCTGGCACCTCCTGGCCCCAAGGATGGGCACTACTTCATCTCCTCTTTTTCCAAGGCTGGCAGACATGGGAGGAGAGGGAAAAGCAAGTGTGGAATGGTCAGGGGCTGGACACTGGTGGGAAGAGATGCAGACTGGGACAAGGTCAGCAGATGAGGGAGAGGAGCAGGAGGGGAATGAAGCAAAAGAGGTCAGAGTACAGGGGGGTGAGGAGTCACTGTGGGTGAAGAGAGGGAGCAGTTCAGGCTGGAAGGGACTAGAAGGACTGGAAGGTGGATGTGGGTGATGGCCTCTGTTTCAGTCTCTGTTTAAGCCTGACTTTGGGGATGTAATAGGTAGACCTCACGCTGACCCTAGGCCTCTGCTCAAGTAGGCATGGGGATTCATCGCAGGAAAAAGAAAAGAAAAAAGACAGACAATGTGCAGAAATAAAGTCTAGAGGCTGGAAAAAGCAGGTATGAGAAGAAGCAGAGAGAGAGCAGGTGGATACTGGTGCATATGGTGCACCAGGACTATTTTCCTGCACAGAGAATTCAGCTAAAACTTCCCTGGGTCGCAGCCTGCAGGACCCACCCGAGAGCTGGGTCCCCTCCAGCCCCTGGTCCCTGGGTCCTGTGCGGGGCGAAGGGGTGCTCAGCACCATGCTGACCTGATTTCCTTCCTTCTCCTCTCCAGCTCCTGGGAGACATCCTCATCATCGTGCTGGCTGCACACTTCAACAAGGACTTCACCCCTGCCTGCCAGGCCACTTGGCAGAAGCTGGTCGGTGTGGTGGCCCACGCTCTGGCCTACAAGTACCATTAAACCCTCGGGAGGCAGATGTGTCTGTAACAGTCAATAAAAAAACCACATTTTTCTGGACTTCTTAGTGTGCTCCTGTGTCTCTGTGGCTCCCTGTGGGGTGGGAGGAAGGGAGCGAGGGGCATGAAAGGGGGAAGATGGGCTCAGGGCTGCTGGGAGCATCATGGTCCAGAAAGGCAGTCAGGCTGGCCAGAAGGGAGGGCACTTTCCCGGGCTAGTTGGGGTGTCTCCGAAATGGTAGAATCATAAATGGTTTGGGTTGGAAGGGACCTTAAAGGACATCCAGTCCCAACCCCTGCCACGGGCAGGGACACCTTCCACCAGCCCAGGTTGCTCCCAGCCCCATCCAACCTGCCCTTGAACACTGCCAGGGAGGGGGCAGCCACAGCTTCTCTGGGCAACCTGGGCCAGGGTCTCACCACCCTCACAGTCAAGAATTTCTTCCTCACATCTCATCTCAATCTCCCCTCTTTCAGTTTAAAACCGTTCCCCCTCATCCTGTCACTCCATGCTCTTGTCAAAAGCCCCTCTCCAGCTTTCCTGTAGCCCCTTCAGGTACTGGAAGGTGCTAGAAGGTCTCCCCGGAGCCTTCTCTTCTCCAGGCTGAACATCCCCAACTCTCTCAGGCTGGGGCTTGGAGCGACCTGGTCTAGTGGAAGGTGTCCCTGCCTGTGGCAGGGGGTTGGAACTAGATGATCTTTAAGGTCCCTTCCAACCCAAGCCAGTCTCTGATTCTATGACTCCACGGTCCTGGCCTTAACCTGCAATTAGAGGTACAGGCACGGGGCAGGTTGTGGCGCTGGTGTTGCAGAGCCGGTGTGCCAGGCTTTCCAAGTGACAGTTGCCTCTCTCTTGTGTGAAGCAAGAGCAAAGTTGTGACCACCAACAGCCCATCTGACCCCAAAGAGGGGTTAGAGATGAGCCCTGGGTGCAGGCTAGATGAACACCACGGCAAGTCTCGTATTGAAATGACACTGCCTAGTCCTAGCAGTGCTGCATCAGTAGCTCCAAAACCTCTTTGCAGAGGACGCGGTGTCAGTAGTGCCTCCTCAACTGAAGCACCTCCAGCAGCTGGTGGGAAGGCAGGAATCAAATCACAGAATCACAGAATCAACCAGGTTGGAAGAGACCTCTGGGCTCATCGAGTCCAACCATTGCCCTGACACCACCATGGCAACTAGACCAGGGCACTAAGTGCCATGGCCAGGCTTTTCTTCAACCCCTCCAGAGATGGTGACTCCACCACCTCCCTGGGCAGCCCCTTCCAATGGCTAATGACCCTTGCTGAGAAGAAATGCTTCCTAATGGCCAACCTGACCCTCCCCTGGCCAAGCTTTAGGCTGTGTCCTCTTGTCCTATCGCTGGTTGCCTGGGAGAGGACGCACATCCCCCTTTGCTGTCTGCTGCTTCCACTCCATGGTGAAGGGGCGAGCTCCTGCCTTCAGCTGGGAGACCACGAGATGCTGGCACAGAGTGGGATGAGCCCAGACAGGGCTGTTCAGCTGGGAAAGGAAGATCACAGCAAATATAGTGGGAACAAAGACACCCTTGAGACCTACTGCCTTAAGACAAAAGAATTTGCATGTTTTGGAGGAGACAGAAGAGGCTGGCCTGGATCCAGAGGCTGGGTACAGCTGCCACTCCTGCTGATAAGGGCTCTGGTAAAGCTTGGCGTGGGAGACTGCCTGCTGCAATCAGAGTGACCAATAAATTCTGCTTGTTTCAGCCCTGAGGAGAAGGACTTGGGGGTGATGGGTGACAAGAAGCTCACCGTGAGCCGGCAACGTGCGCTGGCAGCCCAGAAAGCCAACGGTGTCCTGGGCTGCATCCCCAGCAGCGTGGCCAGCAGGGCGAGGGAGGGGATTCTGCCCCTCTGCTCCGCTCTCGGGAGACCCCCCTGCAGTGCTGCGTCCAGCTCTGGGGCCCCCAACAGGAGAAGGACACGGAGCTGTTGGAGCGAGTCCAGAGGAGGCCACGGAGATGCTCCGAGGGCTGGAGCCCCTCTGCTCTGGAGACAGCCTGAGAGAGCTGGGGCTGTTCAGCCTGGAGAACAGAAGGCTCCAGGGAGACCTTATTGTGGCCTTTCAGTACTTAAAGGGGGCCTATAAGAAAGATGGGGACAGACTTTTTAGCAGGGTCTGTTGCAATAGGCCAAGGGGTCATGGTTTTCAACAAAAAGAAGGTAGATTTAGACTAGATATAAGGAAGAAATGTTTTACGCTGAGGGTGATGAAACACTGGAAGGTGTTGTCCAGAGAGATGGTAGATGCCCCATCCCTGAACACATGCCAGGTCAGGTTGGACTGGGCTGTGAGCAACCTGGTCTGGTGGAAGGTGTCCCTGTTCACTGCAGGGGGGTTGGACTAGATGGCCTTTAAAGGTCCCTTCCAACCCAAACCATTCATTCATCTTTGTAAAGACGGTTGCCAAGAAGAAGACGACAAGAGGACAGACTTCACCCTGCACGCAGTGAGAGATTGTCCCTGCAAAGCTGTTTCTTAGGGCTGAATTATTTTGTGTGAACAAGCAATCTGATCAAGACAGCTCTACCAACAGTAGAAATGCTGCTTTGCCAGGACAGCTCGTTTATTTTGGGGTATGAAGTATGCTATATCACAGAATCACAGACTGGTTTGGGTTGGAAGGGACCTTAAAGCCCATCCAGTTCCAACCCCCTGCCACGGGCAGGGACACCTTCCACCAGACCAGGTTGCTCCAAGCCCCATCCAGCCTGGCCTTGAACACTGCCAGGGAGGGGGCATCCGTCGAAGACCCATCGAAGCTGGAGAATCCAGGGGAACATTCAAGACAAAACACAAACACACACACTACAAAATACAAACAGAAACACTCCGGGGATTTTTGAGACATCAGGTAACATCGTTGGCTTTAACCTTTTAAGTCTTTCACAGATTAAGTGGAACAAAACTTTGTACAAAAACATGGAGAAGTGGCAGTGAGATTAGGTCCATCATCTGTAATTTTCTTCATGGAAGGAAAAATGCTTTTTTTTGTTGTTTTTTCTCTAAATCATTATAATTCTTAGATTATTAAAGGCAGAATGTAATAGACACAACCATCTACTATGCAAAAAACCTGCCAAGAATGGTAATTTCATGTACAGGAAGGACAGAGCAGCTGCTTTCACTGGCCCCTTCATCTGACTTTCCACAAGCAGAACAAAATTCCCTGGCTGTGTCCATGCCACGCAGAGGACCACGGCCCTCACCAGCCTCCTGCCTCCTTTCAGCATCCCCACAGCACCCAGAGCAGCTCCGGGGCATGTCTGGGGTTTCTGGGCGGTGAATTCCTCCCACCTCCCTTATCAGGGAGTCGGCGGAGCGAATGGCTCCAGAGCAGGTCTGCAGCAAACAGTGCTCAGTGCAGAGGGCTGGGAGCAGTGTCACCCCCCGAGGGTGGCCCCAGGGCCCTTTGGCCAAGCACCCCCCTGAAGTGAGCAGGCAGAGGCGAAACGGTGCAGCCATCAGTAATGGTGGCAGCCCACAGACCATGGCCGATGCAAACACGTCGGGCATCCAGACCCCGCTGGACCAGCTGGCATTGCTGTGTGCTGCCTGGATCCAGCCCCACAAGCTCCATCCCCATCACCTGCATCCCACCCCAGCACCTGCATCACACCCCACCACCTGCATCCCACTCTAGCACCTGCATCCCACCCCACCACCTGCATCCCCCCCCACCACCTGCATCCCACCCCAGCACCTGCAGCCCACCCCACCACCTCCAGTCCACCCCTCCACCTCCAGCCCAGTCTGCTGGGAGCAGGAGCAGATGGGCAGCCCCAGGAGACCCAGCTGCCTCTGCCACCGCTCGGGAGGACCACTGCTCCTCTGGCTGCCATATCGCTAGGTCAGGCACCATCTCCTGCTGCGTGTCTGCGTAGACCCCAGTATACCCACTCTTCCCCACCTCTCCTGGGGCACCTGCGAGCTAGCACCCTGCAGGCAGTTGGTGTGCCCTGGGTTATGATGTTTCTCTTCCAGCCTTGCTTGACCATTGCTAACAGGGTCTTTGAGACAGGAGCTCTCTGACTGCAAGCCACTGCCCGTGCTTCTCTTAGTGTCACCCTAAAGTTAGCACGCGACAGGACAAGAGGACACAGCCTCAAGCTTGGCCAGGGGAGGTTCAGGTTGGACATTAGGAAGCATTTCTTCTCAGCAAGGGTCATTAGACGTTGGAAGGGGCTGCCCAGGGAGGTGGTGGAGTCCCCATCTCTGGAGGGGTTTAAGAAAAGCCTGGACATGGCACTTAGTGCCCTGGTCTAGTTGCCATGGTGGTGTCAGGGCAATGGTTGGACTCGATGATCCCAGAGGGCTCTTCCAACCTGGTTGATTCTGGGATTCTGTGTTAAATAGCTGATAGGGAAGAACAAGGAGAACCCAAAACCTGACAGGTCCCGCAAGAAGAGGACAAAGAGGAACTGCTTGCACGCCGCTGGTGCATTCAGAGGGAGGACCCAACAGCCTGAGTCTCCTGACTCGCAGCCGTGCAGCCCGCCGTGGTTTGCACCGTCCGGGGGCACCCAGCCTCGCACGCACGTTCCTCCAAGGGCTCTTGTGGCACTCGCGTGGCGCCGTGCTCGGACTTTGCGTGGAGATAAATGCCACCCTTCGGTAGGGAGCTGCAGGGCTGGGAATCAAAGACAGGGGGAGGGCGGCTTGCCAGCCCGTCCAGCCGTGGATCTGGGCACCTTGCCCTGGGACCCCACCCTGATGCTGTGTCCCCTCCCTCGGGGTGCCAGGGCCCCCCCCGGGGGCCCAGCCAATGGAGGGGTGCAGGGGGAAGAGGAGGGGCCCAGCGTAGCGTATAAAAGTGGGGACGGGGTGAGCCAGAGTGCGATCCCCTTGGGAGCAAGAGCCGAGACCTCCTCCGTACCCGCCGGCAGCCACACGCTACCCTCCAGCCGACACCATGGTGCACTGGACAGCCGAAGAGAAGCAGCTCATCACCAGCGTCTGGGGCAAGGTCAATGTGGCCGACTGCGGTGCCGAGGCCCTGGGCAGGTAGGTCCAGCTCCCAGGCGTCTGCTCAGCTGCTCCCTGGATAGAGAAACCACTCCAATCACAGGAGCATTAACGTGTCTGTGTGTCTGCTTGTGTCCCTCCGTCTCTCCCCAGGCTGCTGGTCGTCTACCCCTGGACCCAGAGGTTCTTCACTTCCTTCGGGAACCTCTCCAGCGCCACCGCCATCCTTGGCAACCCCATGGTCCGTGCCCATGGCAAGAAAGTGCTCACCTCCTTCGGGGATGCTGTCAAGAACCTGGACAACATCAAGAACACCTTTGCCCAGCTGTCCGAGCTGCACTGCGACAAGCTGCACGTGGACCCCGAGAACTTCAGGGTGAGCCGTGCTCTTGACTGGGGGACCCGTCCTCCCCACCGTGTCTCTGCGGGCAGCTTCTCCCCTAATCTCGAGCCCTGCCATGGGAGGGTTTTACCCTAGACATGTCGGTGCAGGAGGAAGAGGGGCTGGTGGTTGGGGCAAGGGGGAGATGCAGGAGAGGGACGGAGAGGGAAGGGACCAAGCTGCAGCTCGGTGAGGAAGCACCGAAGGGGCCGAGAGGTGGTGATTATGGAGAAGCTGTCTGGAGGGTGCAAGTGAGGTGGTTTCAGCGCGGAAAGGGAGGGGGAGAGTAAAGCGAAAGCAGCTGTTGAGCAGGAAGAGGTTTGAGCCAAGGGGAAAGCGAAGGAGCAAGAGTGAAGCTTGGCAAGGAGGAGAAAGGAGAGAGGAGTGAGGAGCAAGACATGGCAGCTAGATGCCAAAAGCAAAAGAGGAGCAGGACCTAGAGGGAGTGGAAACCCTGGCTCCTGTGTCTCTGCAGCTGAGGGTTTCCCAGTGGGGAAGTAATCCCTGAATCTCCAGAGTAAGAGCAGAGAACAAGTGTAAGGTCCATCTTAAAAAGGACTCCAGGGATATTTTTAAGTCTACAAAATGCCCGGAGGTTTCCCTGGTCTAACACGAGTGCTTGCGTGGGGATGTGCAGGCTCCTGGGCACTGCTAACCTGAGGGTGCTCTTGTTCCCCCAGCTCCTGGGTGACATCCTGATCATCGTCCTGGCCGCCCACTTCACCAAGGATTTCACTCCCGAATGCCACGCTGCCTGGCAAAAGCTGGTCCGTGTGGTGGCCCACGCCCTGGCCCGCAAGTACCACTAAAGAGTCAGCAGGAAAAGCGCCTGCAGCTTCCTCCAGCTGCGTGTCGTGCGCCAGCCGACACGCTGCTCTGGAGCTGACAGCCTGTAACAGCCAAATAAAGCTCCTGCTGTGAAGCCTCCACCGAGTCCGTGTGTCCCTGGGAGGCTGGAGGGGTTGGGGGGGACGGGGACCTCGGGCACCCACGGGCAGACTGGGCTGTAAGCTTGAGCAGGGTGGGCGTTTCGCTCCCAGAAAATACCTCCTCCCTTTGTTCTGTGTGGTTTTGGGGGGGTTGTGTGGGGTTTGCCTCTGGAAATCATACTTGGAGAGTATCGGGCAGATACAGCCCTTCTACCCCTGTGGTCACACACTGGGGAACTGGTGGGTATTTCACTGTGAAACCTGCGTGTCTTCTCGCGGACAAGGGGAACTTGGAGGTTTCATATTTTTTAAGGATAAACAAAGTGAAGACTTTAATCTAGCCCGGCTCATTCCTGGCATAAAGCCTACAAGAAATTAGCTGACTCATACTGGCCAAGCAGCCAGCTGGGTGGGGGGAGGTTTTAGATAAACATTTTGCTATCAAGACCTGTCCAGACTCTGTTTATGCACTTCTTGTTCACCCTGGTCTGCCAGTTCTGCAGTTCCAGGGGGCCCAGTCCTGCTTATAGGGGTGACCACCAGTAATTTTCTGGATGTCAGTATCAATCGATGGTCTGTGCACGCAGAGCGTTTTGGGTGTTCAAGTGTCTGCAGAGCAGGTCTCTCCAGGGCAGAGCTTGTTCTTGGCATGGGAAGCACCATCTGAACTGAACATGATGCAGCAAAAGCACCGGTTCGCTGAAAGGACGTGGTCACTTTTTAAAGGAAAAAAAGAGGGCACAGCCACATCTCACAGAATCCCAGAATCCCAGAATCAATGAGGTTGGAAGAGCCCTCTGGGATCATCGAGTCCAACCATTGCCCTGACACCACCATGGCAACTAGACCAGGGCACTAAGTGCCATGGCCAGGCTTTTCTTCAACCCCTCCAGAGATGGTGACTCCACCACCTCCCTGGGCAGCCCCTTCCAATGGCTAATGACCCTTGCTGAGAAGAAATGCTTCCTACTGTCCATGCAAGGGCATTGCTCCTGGTGAGGGTGCATCACCCCCAGTGTGCTCAGGGGTGTCCCAGAGGAGCAATTCACATGAAGCCCAAACATCTCCTCCTGCCAAGGGAGGCTGGGTGCAGCCTGGCTGAACGTGGGGGAAGATGTGAAATATGGCAGCCTGGTCAGGGCAGGTTCAGAAGAGAAAGGCCCTGGGCTCCCCTGGGGCTGGGCATCCCTGAGTTGAGCTTTTGCTGCTTTTTGAGCCCACAGCAGATCCTGCAGTGGCAAACCCTGTGTTCAACACCCATTTCACCTGCCCTTCATGGGTGTGGATGAAAGCAGAAATGGGGTGAAAAGGGTGATCCTGTTTGATCCTCTTGTCCTAGCGATAGGACAAGAGGACACAGCCTCAAGCTTGGCCAGGGGAGGGTCAGGTTGGACATTAGGAAGCATTTCTTCTCAGCAAGGGTCATTAGCCATTGGAAGGGGCTGCCCAGGGAGGTGGTGGAGTCACCATCTCTGGAGGGGTTTAAGAAAAGCCTGGACATGGCCCTTAGTGCCCTGGTCTAGTTGCCATGGTGGTGTCAGGGCAATGGTTGGACTCGATGAGCCCAGAGGGCTCTTCCAACCTCATTGATTCGGTGATTCTGTGATTCAGTGATACTTGCTCCCTGTCCAGCAGCACTGCATCTGGTTGGTCCTTTTACATCTGAGGGGAGAACACGTGGGTGAGCTTCTCCCTGCTCCAAAAGGGACAAGTAAACCAAGCAGGTCAAGTTCTGTCATAGGAGGAGGACAACAGGGTTGATGCAGATTTCAGCTGCAGAGCCTGAGCATCCTCTGAATGATGCCAGCATTGCCCACAGCTCCTGGTGGTGCAAGTCCTCCTGCAGTGCAGGTATCTGCGGGGTTTGCTGGTGGCAAACCCCTCTGCCCTGGGGTGCATTTTGGTGGGGGCATTCATCATTTTGCTGATAGAGGCTGAGGCAAGGCAGAGTCTGGCGTTTGGGAGAGCCAAGGCACCAGGATCACACCCCAAGCACGTGTTGAATCAGGATGGACCATTGCACGGCGGCTTGTCCAGCCCTTTCTCTGCAAAGGGGCCCACGTCTGGTAGGTGAAGTGCACAGAGGGGAAGGGATAAAGCTCTTGAGCTCAGGATAACCAGAGGCCCCTTCTCAGCGCGCCACACCCTGGCCATCCCCTTCTGCTTCCCCGCTGGTGGGGACCCCCCACCCCAACCCCAGCCAATGACCCCACAGCACAGGACGGGGAGGAGCTGCTGGCAGGGGATAAAAGCCTCCGTGGGGTCTGCAGCTCAGCCACGGGGTCTGTGTCCTCCTGCAGCTCTGGGCAAAGCCGCCTGCCACCATGGTGCACTGGACAGCCGAAGAGAAGCAGCTCATCGCCAGCGTCTGGAGCAAGGTCAACGTGGAGGAATGTGGTGCCGAAGCCCTGGCCAGGTAGGTCCAGCTCCTGGGCATCTGCTCAGCTGCTCCCTGGAGATGGAAACTGTGGCTTGAGCATTTGGGAGCATTAACGTGTCCCTCCATCTCTCCCCAGGCTGCTGATCGTCTACCCCTGGACCCAGAGGTTCTTCTCTTCCTTTGGGAACCTCTCCAGCCCCACCGCCATCATCGGCAACCCCAAGGTCCGTGCCCATGGCAAGAAAGTGCTCACCTCCTTCGGGGAAGCCGTCAAGAACCTGGACAACATTAAGGCGACCTATTCCAAGCTGTCCGAGCTGCACTGCGACAAGCTGCACGTGGACCCCGAGAACTTCAGGGTGAGATTGTTTGTTACCTGAAGGAGATCTGGTTGGGGACAAAAGAAACAAACCCAGGGGAAGGGCTGGAGGAGGCAGAGGCAGAGGGGAGCTAAGCAGAGCATTTAAGAAAATCATAGGTCCCATAGCAATATAGTGTGCTGGAAAACCAGAGAGCAGGTTTCAGCCTTGTCCAGCACGGGCTGCCTGCCTGGATGGAACAGTCCCTCCTCCTCCAACACTTTTAAATAAAAAAATGGATCATTTTCTTCATTTACATCTAAAGAGTAAAAGAAAAAAACCCACCCCAGCACTTTGCAGGGTGGGTCTCAGGTCAAATTGCTTTAGCATCCCAAAAATGGGGGGAAATAATTTCAATTTTCTTTCATCTTTTTTTTTTTAAAAAAGAATGAAGCACATCTTGTTTTCCCCAAACCCAGAGCTTTCTGTGGAAAGACAGAGGATTTTGTTGTAGCAGTCCCAGGGAATGGGGAGTGAGCCAGTCCCCGTAACCAGCCCTGCAGCCCGAGGGCCACTCCGATGAGGGAGGGGGGCTGAGGAGGAAGAGGAGGGGTGGGCAGCATGTGAGAGTCTTTTCCGGAGGGGAATTCAGGAGAAAGGAAATGCAGCCTGTGGGCTGCAGGGTGGGGTCTGGGGGGGGACTGCAGGGGAGTCTGCAGCAGGAAAACCAGGGAGACAGAGCTTGTGTAAAGGAAGGGGATGTTTAGAGCTGAAGGCAGGGCAGGGCAGGGTGGGCTTGGTGGAGATGACCTTGCTGGTGAAGGGTCTGGAGGGTCTGACCTCCGAGGAACGGCTGAGGGAGCTGGGGGTGTTTAGCCTGGAGAAGAGGAGGCTCCGAGGTGACCTTAGTGCAGTCTACAACTACCTGAAGGGAGGGTGTAGCGGGGTGGGAGTCGGCCTCTTCTCCCAGGCAACCAGCGCTAGGACAAGAGGACACAGCCTCAAGCTTGGCCACGGGAGGGTCAGGTTGGCCATTAGGAAGCATTCCTTCTCAGCAAGGGTCATTAGCCATTGGAAGGGGCTGCCCAGGGAGGTGGTGGAGTCACCATCTCTGGAGGGGTTTAAGAAAAGCCTGGACATGGCACTTAGTGCCCTGGTCTAGTTGCCATGGTGGTGTCAGGGCAATGGTTGGACTCGATGAGCCCAGAGGGCTCTTCCAAACTCATTGATTCTGTGAGTCTGTGATTCTGAGCTGTGTGCAGCAGCCTTGGTGGAGAGGTTGTGGGTCCCACAGCTCAGCCCCAGCTCGGGATGTCTGGTCCGTGCTGCAGCACTAACCAAGCAGTACTAACCCTGGCTGTTTTCCTCTTTCTCCCCCAGCTCCTTGGAGACATCCTAATCATTGTCCTGGCTTCCCACTTCACCAGGGATTTCACCCCCGCTTGCCAGTTTGCCTGGCAAAAGCTGGTCAGTGTCGTGGCTCATGCTCTGGCCCGCAAGTACCACTGAGCATCCCAGGATGGACCACGCGAGGAAGAGCCCCTGCTTGGCCACGAGCTCCTCTGAGCACAAGGAGATGCTCTTTGGGTACCGACAGGCTGTACCCACCAAATAAATGCCTCCCAGCACCACATCTGCAGCGTCCCTGTCTCTGTGCTGGGGAGGGAGGGGGCTAGGGGACTTTGTGCCGTCAGACGCGATGCCATCCATATGTGGGTGTATTTCTTGTTCCTCAGGGCTGTCGCAGACAGAGTTTCCTTGACTCTGCAGTGCTCCCTCATGTGCACTCCCTGCCAGTGCATGCACGGGGGTCTGGGGAGAGAAACCCCACGCAAAGGGCTCTGACACTGGGGAGTGTCTCAGAGGGGTCATCAGAATAACGAGGGGTTGCAGAGAACCCACATCTGTTCTCCTGGCTCTACATTAATGTGAAATAAGGTGAAGCCAGCACTATCTGGAGCACAGAGCTCCCAGCCAAGCCTTTGCTGCATGGGGGCTTGCCCTGCTCTAGGGCTGGGGGTGCACGATCTCCTTTTAGAGCAGCTGATACAGGAGAAAAACCTTTGAACTGTCACCCTTGGGAGGCTCAGGAGATGTCCGCTGCTTCCAGCTGGCCTAAGAGGAGATGCTGCTTCCCCAAGGGGGATTTGTCCTGCTGATGCAGGCAGCAGAGCCTCATCCCCAGGCACCCGCAGTCCCACAGACCCCCCCCTCTCCAGACTGAGGGCATCCAGCTCCCAACATCACCTGATGAACAAAACCCACCACGCTAGCTGCTATCTGGGCTTTGCTGTGCCTGATCCTCCTTCTCCCACCCGAGGGGCCTTCATGGTGCATGGAGCGAGGCTGTGGGTCAGGCTTGGTTATTCATTCACTGGGGCAAAGGTGACAAGTTCAATTTTTTAAGCTATTTTATTATACAAAACAGGAAAAAAAATAAAATGGTCATAACTGTGTTTATCTTACTGTTAGGTCTAGTCTTAAACCAGGACTGGAGACTCCTTGCACAAGGGGGCTGACAACCAGTGCTGTTTGGGAGCTGGGGGTGTTTAGCCTGGAGAAGAGGAGGCTCAGAGGTGACCTTAGTGCAGTCTACAACTACCTGAAGGGAGGTTGTAGTGGAGTGGGAGTCGGCCTCTTCTCCCAGGCAACCAGCGCTAGGACAAGAGGACACAGCCTCAAGCTTGGCCAGGGGAGGTTCAGGTTGGCCATTAGGAAGCATTTCTTCTCAGCAAGGGTCATTAGCCATTGGAAGGGGCTGCCCAGGGAGGTGGTGGAGTCACCATCTCTGGAGGGGTTTAAGAAAAGCCTGGCCATGGCAGTTAGTGGCCTGGTCTAGTTGCCATGGTGGTGTGAGGGCAATGGTTGGACTCGATGATCCCAGAGGGCTCTTCCAACCTGGTTGATTCTGTGATTCTGTGATTTGCAAACCTGGGGGGCTCCATTTTCATGGTGGGTCTGATTCTCAGACCCTTTCTGAGAAGAAATGCTTCCTAATGTCCAACCTGACCCTCCCCTGGCCAAGCTTGAGGCTGTGTCCTCTTGTCCTATCGCTGGTTGCCCAGGAGAAGAGGCCGACTCCCCTCAATTAGTCAAATATCTGCACTAGGATAATGAATGGAGTCTGTGCAACGAAAATGTGGTGGTGAATTTTGTGCTCGTGAGAGAAGCATTCGTGTTTTCTCTACAGTGAAACCCTCTTGTTAACTGCTGTGGCAGATTGCCTGGAAATGGAACCTTAAAAACTCCGGCTTAAAAATACAACTAATTAATCAAACCCCAAAGCCTTTTAAGGAATTCTTAGTCAAACTTTAATGGCAGTGTAAGGAGCAGGTAACCAGAGGACTATCAGTTATAATTATTTTTATCTGTTATCATGCCCACACTTACCAAAATAACAGGAGCAGGAAAAAAAAAACCACAACCCAGTTCTCTTCACTCAGCATAAGCCAAAAATACTCTTTACCTGACTCTGTGCTGCCCCTGCTGGGGTTATATATAGTGTGAGGCACGATTTTATGCCTCTAGAGGGAATTCTGTCAGCAGCGTCAGCAAAGCAGAGCATTTCAGAAGACGGGTCCTACAGCTGGTGGGACTGGAATATGATCATAACAAAGTTCAGCCATCCATGTGATGTGTTTGTTGAAATGAGGATGAATGGTAATGTACTTGTTCTGATTTTAAAAAGATGCTTTATCGCCTTTGAGAAGTAAATAAAGACGATGTTTTCTCCAAGAAACAGTATGGAAATACCCAACCTACCTAATGGCTCCGTGCTCCTGCAGCAACCATTTCTGGTAGGTTTTTACACCACGTGTTACGTTACAGAGGTGTTTGGACAGAAAATCTATCTGCCTGTGAAACAAGGGGGATACTTTTCAGCTTGCCTAGCCCATAGGAGAGGGCTTAATCTACAGGGCCACAAGCAATCCCACGGGTGAGACTGGAGGGATGGGGCCAGCTCTGCTGGCTGTTTTCCACGAGCCACGTTGTGCAAGGACTGGCTGGCAACAGGACCACAACCACAACATTTTTCTTGTGTCACTGGCAAAATCTGATGTCATGGCAACTGCAGTGCTGCTGCAAAAAACCTGGAGAAATATTGTTTGGATATTAAGAGATTTTTGATCCATCACCCTTGGTAACTTTGGAGAAACGAAGGTTTGAAACCCCAGAGTGACTTATCACAGCTGATCTGCCTCATCTTCCCTTTTTTCCTCCTCCCACCTCTGCAAACTCTCTTTAATAACAGAACCAGACACGTGCTCGTTTTCCATCCCACACCAGGAGTGGCAGGGATAACATTCCTGAGACGATGAGGAGTTTCTCTTTCATATTCCACAGACTCAGCTGGCCAGGAGTGCAGCAGTGCTCACTATCTGGCACAAAGTGAACTCAGAAAACAAATTATCCTTTTTTCTGTTTTTGTTGGCAGCCTTTCATCATGTCTCCCTCAATCTTACTTTGCCCAGGCTAAGTGACCACTGCTGTGCAGACAGGTCCCCATGCTCCACCCCACAGAAGTTAAGGATTCCTGCACTAGAGACCCACGTATTCACCACGCAGTGACAAACACCATATGTTCATGTGATTTAGATAAATCCACACTGTCAAACCGCAGTGGCTGACAGAGGCTGGAGAAGCACCAGCAGAGATGTGTGAATGACAGGGAGGACACACTGGTCCCCAGAAAGCAGAGCACCATCTCACACAATCACAGAATCAACCAGGTTGGAAGAGCCCTCTGGGATCATTGAGTCCAACCATTGCCCTGACACCACCATGGCAACTAGACCAGGGCACTAAGTGCCATGTCCAGGCTTTTCTTAAACCCCTCCAGAGATGGTGACTCCACCACCTCCCTGGGCAGCCCCTTCCAATGGCTAATGACCCTTGCTGAGAAGAAATGCTTCCTGATGTCCAACCTGAACCTCCCCTGGCAAAGCTTGAGGCTGTGTCCTCTTGTCCTATCGCTAGTAGGCTCAACCCACCCTTGCTGGTACGTGCTGAGGTTGTGGGCACTGCACCTCCCTCTCTCCATCCCTTTCCCAACCCTCTCTCCCCAAAGTTTTGCCATGGAAGAACTTATATCTTCTCAAGCATACAAAGAAAGAAGAGTGAGGCTCCACTTCTGCACTAAAAGGCTTGGCAGGGATGTGGGTGTTTTTCTAGGGGTGCAAAGATCTAAAGATGTAACCTATTTTACCCAAAATTCAGTGATGAAATCTAAGCAGTGTTTCCAGGGAGTTGCACCTCTATCTTACCTTCAGATACAGTTGGTAAGCGCAGAGCAGCAGTTTCACCCTGGAGCCAACACCTACACTCGGGGCAGATAATTGACTTTATTCAATGTTCAACATTTTAAAAATTCAGGATTCTATTTTAAAAGGGAAGAAAAATCTAGTGAAAACTATTTTTTTTTCATTGCTCCTCTGACCAGCATTTCCTAAAGATTTATGATCCTCGTGGTTGCTCTTGCAGCATTCACCCTTGTGCTGCTGCCAGGGTGGTAGCAGCTCAAGGTATGGAAGGGAGCACCATCACCTTCCTGGACGGTGTGGTTTTGCTTTGCATTTCATGGCCTCAGCCCCTGCAGCAGGTCCCAGGTGACTGTCGTTGCTGCTGGGATTTCACACAGGCATTATAAAACCAGTCAGCTTCCTCTGCATGTGAAACAGGCAGGAGTGTGGTTCCTGGTCTCTCTGCATCTTCTGCCTAAGGACTTCAGCCAGAGGTAAGGGCATCTGAAGGGTCAATGCACCTCCATGTCGGCCTTGCTTCATCATTGATGTTTTAATTTTGGGTGGATGATTTTCCATTCAGATTTTGTGCTAAAGGGTATCTTTGGTTCACAGTTGTCTTGCTTATCTATCACTGTGCCTTCCTGCAGCTGTTTCACACTCTCCATCCACCCATCCATCCACCCATCCATCCATCCATCCTTCTCCTTCTGTTGTGGTTTAACCCCACAGATGTTCAGCGAACGCCCCCCTTCCTCCTTCCCCCAGTTTTTATTGCTGTATGGTATGGAATATCCCCTTGGCCAGTTAGGGTCCCGGCTGTGTCCCTTCCCAAGTCCTTGTGCACCCCCAGCCTGCTCACTGGTGGGGCAGGATGAGGAACAGAACAGACCTTGATGCTGTGTGAGCACTGCTCAGAAATAAATAAAACATCAGTGTTTTCTCAACACTTTTGGTCACAAATCCAGAACAGGACTGTATGAGCTACTGTGAAGATAATTAACTCTATCCTGTTAATTTAACACTATCCCAGCCAAAATCAGTGCGCTCTCCAAACCCATCACCTCGCCACCCAGGCAGCTATTACCAGTGCAGTCCCTGGCTGCCTGTTTATCTACCCATCTATCCACATACATCTTCATCCTCTACCCCTATTTCTTCCCCACGACTCTGTCTCCTCTCAGCGTTTTCCACAGCCCAGGTGCCTCTTGCTGCTGCAGAGGGACACTGCAGGGATGCAACTGCTGATATTTGGAGGAGGGAGTGGGTATTTCTGTAGACAGTAACATCCAGGGTTATAACAGCATATTTCAGACAGGATTTAAAGCCCCAAAGTCAAGCTTTAGGAGCTGTGTTTTTTCGTGGGATTCTTCACAAAAAGCAGATTATGCCCCATCTGCTGATGGGATGATGTTTTGCTCCTCTCTCTGAAGTGGCTGGTGCCGAGCACGCTTGGAGATGGTACACTTGGAGATGGTGAACCGGTTCCTCTGGTCCTTACTCACTGAAAGCCTGACGGGTGGTGCTATGAAGCATGACCAAGCAAGGATTATGCTCTGTCTACAGGGTCCATGTTCATCCTTCTGGGCAGAAGCTGAGCATAGAATCATAGAATTGTTTTGGCTGGAAAGGAAGCATTTCTTCTCAGCAAGGGTCATTAGCCATTGGAAGGGGCTGCCCAGGGAGGTGGTGGAGTCACCATCTCTGGAGGGGTTTAAGAAAAGCCTGGACATGGCACTTAGTGCCCTGGTCTAGTTGCCATGGTGGTGTCAGGGCAATGGTTGGACTCGATGAGCCCAGAGGGCTCTTCCAACCTGACTGATTCTGTGATTCTGTGATTCTGTGACCTTTAAGATCTTCGAGTCCAACCATCTGAGCATCCAATGGAGCCAGAGCACCCATTCCTCCCCCATGGCGCAGCACCCAGCTGGGCTGTGGAAATTCATCCTTTCCCTGTGTGCAGACACATTGCTTACGTGTCCCAACAAGGACAAAAATAAAAGGATGGAAGGAGCAGGTGAGGAATATTCCTTCCTCAGCCTCACCGTGGAGCAATCAAGGTGAACAGTTTCGTGGAGGAGCACCGGGGGGGCAGGAGGCCCAGCCTCTGGGGCAGCCCCATGGGTGGAGGACGGGACTTTTCCTAATTCAATGAATATTTACCCAGGTTGGATCATTCGACAGTGCACAGAGCAAACAAAGCAACCTTTTTCTTTTTGTGGGATGTCCAAAGCACATTTACATTTAGATGATGAGAATGGGACACACGTTCAAGCCTGTACACCCAGATTAAATACTGAAATCTGTATTTTCATGTCGAAGATAATTAGAGCACCCTGGAAAGCTGTCTGCTAATTTAACTCATCAAGCTAATTATTCAGCTGGCAAAGTAAAGAGCGGGGGCACAGATGTCTGGAGCTTTGTCTGAGAAGTGGGGCAGTTGGAAATAGCCTGATTCCATTTTTCATGGCACACTAATGAGTTTAGCCTCATGCCCTCCAATTAAACAATGCCATGTTCCCTGTTTGCATAGACAGATGGAGCGTGAATTCCTTGAGTGCTGAGGGCTGGAAAAGTTTAACTTCTTCCACATCAGCCACTGCAGCCCCTGAAAACAGCAGCAGAGGAGCCAGGCAAATAATTAGCATAGGTTAGAGGAGCATTTTAAAACTTCTTTATTTTTTTTTTTACTTACAACCCCAAAGGTACTGTCCTTGTATTCAAAGCTTAAGCCCCTTAAGCACAGCTTTTCTTTTATGTTTTGTATTTCACACAGCACTGTATTTCCCTGAGGTATCTGTGGGATGTGGATTGGAAGCCCTTGGCTGACAGTTCTGTAGTAGAAACGAGAGCTGGGTTTGTGTACACGTTGCTTAATTTTACCCATAGCTGTTAGCTGTGATAACAACATCCCTGCTAAGGGTTGTAGCTGCTGTGTGTATTAATTACTAACACACGCACCGACTGAAGTACCTGTCACTTTGAATAGCTTGATGAGCTGTCAGTAAGAGCTGTAGTAATGACAACAACAATTAGAGTAGTTAATAATCTCTGAAGGGAAGGGAAATGATAATGTTCTCAATTTGCCAATGCCTTACCAAATTTAGACTTGCAGGAGTGACCGTCCCCCCTCGAGGGTCTGAGTGGGTGACAGATAAATCTTGGTAATTGCTGGTACCTGCAAGTGAGGACAACAACAGGGTGGAGGTGCAGCCTGGGAGGGGAAACAGGAATCTGTCATCTGCTGCAACAGCCCATGGGCAAGGGGAGGGCTGCCCAGAGGAGCAAGGATGGTGAGAGGGAAGGATGTGCTAGGGAAGGACGGCGATGTTGCAGTGACTGAGAGAAGAATAATCATAGAATCATAGAAGAATCACAGACTGGTTTGGGTTGGAAGGGACCTTAAAGCCCATCCAGTTCCAACCCTCTGCCATGGGCAGGGACACCTTCCACCAGACCAGGTTGCTCCAAGCCCCATCCAACCTGGCCTTGAACACTGCCAGGGAGGGGGCAGCCACAGCTTCTCTGGGCAACCTGGGCCAGGCTCTCACCACCCTCACAGCCAAGAATTTCTTCCTCACATCTCATCTCAATCTCCCCTCTTTCAGTTTAAAACCGTTCCGCCTCGTCCTGTCACTCCATGCCCTTGTAAAAAGCCCCTCTCCAGCTTTCCTGTAGCCCCTTCAGATACTGGAAGGTACTAGAAGCTCTCCCTGGAGCCTTCTCTTCCACAGAAGAGGCTGTAGCAATGTCCTGGGAGGGATGTAGCCCCAGTGCAATAAATGATGTTGTTATTGACTTTGCAGGTGAGGAGCCTGGGGAAAATGAAGCAGGAGGAAGGACTAAACTGGCACTGCAAAGTGCTTGTCTCTGCTCTGGCACATCTTCAAGGAGGAGAAAAGAAATGACATCTTCACCCTGAGACACCAGACAGCTCGTTTTCATTGCCCTGAGAAAACTAATCCTGCATTACCTTTGAATTGCTGATGAAAAAGGGGCCTTTGCAGCAGGCAGGGTGCAGCGTGGAGCAAGCATGTCCCCGGGGAACAGCAGCCATGCCCTGGTGTTCCTGCTGACGGGCATTCCCGGGATGGCTCATTTCCACCGCTGGTTTTTCTTCCTTTGCTGTCTGATGTATCTCATCGCAATGCTGGGAAATGGCACCATCCTGTTCGTCGTGAGAGCCAATCGAAGGCTCCACCAGCCCATGTACTACTTCCTTTCGATGCTGGCCACCACAGACCTGGGCCTGACTCTGTCCACCTTGCCCACGGTGCTGCAGGTCTTTTGGTTTGGCACCAAAGAGATCAGCTTCCCAGTCTGCCTCACCCAGATGTTCTGCATCCATGCCTTCTCCTTCATGGAGTCCTCAGTACTTCTGGCCATGGCTTTCGATCGCTACGTGGCCATCTGCTGCCCACTGAGATACTCCTCCATCCTCACCAGTGCCAGGATAGCCAAGATTGGGCTGGGGATGGTCTGCCGCTCTCTGACACTGCTCCCGCTCATCTGCTTGCTCACGCAACTGCCGTTCTGCAGGTCCCACGTGCTCTCCCACTCCTATTGCCTGCACCAGGACATGATACGATTGGCGTGCACAGATTCCACCCTGAACAGCCTGTATGGCCTAACCCTGGTGCTATTCGCGACCCTAGACTCAGTGCTCATCACCTTGTCCTACACCATGATCATTAAGGCCGTGGTGGGCATCACCTCCAGAGAGGAGCAGACCAAAGCCCTCAACACTTGTGCCTCTCACTTCTGTGCTGTCCTCATCTTCTATGTCCCCATGGTCGGCCTGTCCATTATACACCGGTACGGGAAGAATGCTGCACCCTTCAGCCACGCACTCATGGCCAACATCTACCTCTTTGTCCCTCCTGTGTTGAACCCCATCATCTACAGCATGAAAAACAAGCCCATTCGCAAAGGCCTCCTCAGGCTCCTGGGTCAAAGACTGTCATGGCCTGGCCATGGCCAACAGCCCAGGAGTCATTGAGAAGTGGGAAGCTTGCCTACTGAAATGCCCATAACAAGTGACAGGTTGACCATAAACAGGAGCTTGAGAGAAAAGTTAACAGGAAAAGCACCTGTCAAAGGATGCTCCAACTGTCAGCAGAACGCTCTTTAAATGTGTCAAAAGCAGGAATCCAGCTAGGAAACAGGTGGACCACTTGGTGACCAAGGGTGAGAAGCATACTCAGGGGTGATAACGGGATACATACGGGGTGATAACGCCGTAGCAGAGAAGCTCAGTGAATTCTTTGCGTTGGATTTCTATATCCGACACTGTCTTCATAGCAAATGGACTAGAGGATCTTGATCAGCTTGAAGTAAACATGGAGGAGGGCTTACATCAAAGAAACATCAGTTAAATATCACTAACGCCCAGGACCAGGTGTCATTCACCTGAGAGTCTGGAAGGAGCTCAACTGTGAAGCTGCAGAGCTGCTGGGTGGGGTGCATCACCCTATTGTAAATGGTCATGGTGCTGCGGGGCAGATCATCCCTCCAACTCCGCCTGCAAAAGGGGCTCCATGGGGCTCCTGAGACCTACTGACCAGTGGGCTTGATTTCCATCGCTGGGGAGACAGTGGAGGTTGTGATAAAGAATAAAGTCGCTGAGCATATGGATAAACACATATGGTGTGTTTGGGGTATGGGTAAACCTCTTGTAGAGTCAGCCAGACTACTGCAAGGGAGAATCCTGCCACAGGGGTCTGCTGGACTGCCGTGAGAGTGGCTCCAGCTGGAGGGATCCCACGGCCATAATACACGTGGATGCCCAAAAGCCTTTGACTAAATGCTTTTAATGAAATTGCTTTGTAGGGGGATTGGAGGAAACCCTCTTCTAGGGATTGGAAGTTGGTTAAGGTAAGGGTAGGTCATTTTCAGTCCAGAGAAGACTCAGCAGTGGCTTCCTCAAGGGGTTCTCTGCTAGGACTCATTGTCATCAGTGACCTGCATGAGGGAGCGCACAGTGAACTCTCAAAGCTTGCAGATGACACTAGGTCAGCCACGGGACTGAGAGCAACTGTCTCCTGTGTTTTTATAAGATTGTTAAAACTTTAATTGCAATAACAATAAATTCTTGGCTCCGCTTAGAAAGTGTGTTCCTTCTGCTGTAACATGCTTTTGAGTTTACCACAGCCCCAACACACACAGAACCACAGAACCACAGAATGGTTAAGGGTGGGAAGGGGCCTCTGGAGATCACCCAGTCCAACCCCTGCCCAAGCAGGGTCACCCAGAGCACGTTGCACAGGGTCGTGTCCAGGCAGGTTTGAATATCTCCAGAGAAGGAGACTCCCCCCTCCCTGGGCAGCCTGTCCCAGGGCTCTGGCACCTTCAAAATAAAGAAGTTTTTTCTCAGGTGGAACTTCCCATGTTTCAGTTTGTGCCTGCTGCCCCTTGTCCTGTCACTGGGCACCACTGAGAAGAGTGACCACCACGAGACTTGGTAGCACCTGAATGTGATAAGCTATTATTTGGATCACAAGTCCCACAGAAGTGGGTCTCAAAGCAAGGAGTTTGAAGAAACTCTTGCTGCATGGTGGAATCAATTCTGTGATTCTGTGATTCTGTAATACATCTGTTGATAATTCTCCTGGGCTGCCTGAGAGGCAGGGAAACCCCATGGTTCTCAACCCTAGGAAGGGGGCTCAGCCTGAGGAATCACAGAATCAATGAGGTTGGAAGAGCCCTCTGGGATCATTGAGTCCAACCATTGCCCTGACACCACCATGGCAACTAGACCAGGGCACTAAGTGCCATGTCCAGGCTTTTCTTAAACCCCTCCAGAGATGGTGACTCCACCACCTCCCTGGGCAGCCCCTTCCAATGGCTAATGACCCTTGCTGAGAAGAAATGCTTCCTAATGTCCAATTTGAACCTTCCCTGGCGAAGCTTGAGGCTGTGTCCTCTTGTCCTGTCGCTGGTTGCCTGGGAGAAGAGGCCGACTCCCACTCCACTACAACCTCCCTTCAGGTAGTTGTAGACTGCACTAAGGTCACCTCTGAGCCTCCTCTTCTCCAGGCTAAACACCCCCAGCTCCCTCAGCCGTTCCTCGTAGGTCAGACCCTCCAGACCCTTCACCAGCTTGGTCGCCCTCCTCTGGACTCGCTCCAACACCTCAACATCTTTCTTGAAGTGCGGGGCCCACAACTGGACACAGGATTCAAGGTGCGGCCTCACCAGTGCCCAGTACAGAGGGACGATCCCTCCCCCAGACCGGCTGGCTACACTATTCCTAACAGAGGCCAGGATGCCATTGGCCTTCTTGGCCACCTGGGCATCTTCTGTTGTTTGGGTCATATCAGCGCAATCTTATCAGGTAACTTGTAAAGCACTGACGACCACTCAGTTCTCAGTCTGACCTGGAATACGTAGGGTATTTTTTGCTATTTTTCTGTAATTTCCCTTGGGCATTCATGTGCCCATTTAGGCTTCAGTAAATACCTGTGTTCCTTGGTTGTTCCCAGCAATGACAGCTTTATGTAAGTGAAAACAGAAGGCAGGATTTATTCTGGCCGTTCTTAACCCCTCCTGGGATGGTGGATGCTGCAGACCTGTGAGGAATTGGAGTCACCATCTCTGGAGGGGTTTAAGAAAAGACTGGACATGGCACTTAGTGCCCTGGTCTAGTTGACACGGTGGTGTCAGGGCAATGGTTGGACTCGATGAGCCCAGAGGGCTCTTCCAACCTCATTGATTTGGTGATTCTGTGAAGGTGCTGGCCTTCCACATACAGCCTTGTGCACAGCAGGGCTACAACCAGCACCACTACTGATGATTTTGTTTCAAGTCCATACCACTGCTTCGCCTCTCTGCTCTCCAGCCTCGTGCCAGAGCAATCCTATTCAAGTAAATGGGAATCGCAGCAGAGGGAGGTATGGGGAGCAGGCAGGATATTCTGGGGTGAAACCAACCCCAGCTCCCTGCTTTAGGGTGATCTGAGCCACTCTCACAGAATCACAGAATCAATCAGGTTGGAAGAGCCCTCTGGGATCATCGAATCCAACCATTGCCCTGACACCACCATGGCAACTAGACCAGGGCACTAAGTGCCATGTCCAGGCTTTTCTTAAACACCTCCAGAGATGGTGACTCCACCACCTCCCTGGGCAGCCCCTTCCAATGGCTAATGACCCTTGCTGAGAAGAAATGCTTCCTAATGTCCAACCTGAACCACCCCTGGCGAAGCTTGAGGCTGTGTCCTCTTGTCCTATCGCTGGTTGCCTGGGAGAAGAGGCCGACTCCCACTTCACTACAACCTCCCTTCAGGTAGTTGTAGACTGCACTAAGGTCACCTCTGAGCCTCCTCTTCTCCAGGCTAAACACTCCCAGCTCCCTCAGCCGTTCCTCGTAGGTCAGACCCTCCAGACCCTTCACTAGCTCTCCTCTGGGCTCTGTTTTGATTAGATCACCTCCTGGTTGACAGGAGCTAAAACACCCCGTGAGCATGGAGGCACCTCATTTCAGGAGTCCCTGGTGGGAGCTGGCTCTCGTTGTAATGCAGGGTGGTGGAGTTGCAGGGCAGTGGCTGAGCTGGACCCACTCACAGCAGCTGGGGATCTGACCTGAACCCTTTTTGTGTATAATTCTGCTCCTGATGGTATCCTGAGCCTGGTGCTGCTGCAGTGATACTGCACCGGCTCCGTTTCCATCAGGGGGTTGCATTGAGCCATCAAGTGGCTGGTCCAGGCAGAGCAGATGAACCTCCCCAGCTGCTGCGAGTCTGCAACGCCCCAGAGTGAGCTGGTTAAGGTCCCTGGGAAGGGAAACATATGGTGAGTGACTTTCAGCTCCTGCAGCACGAATCACAGCTTTTGGATACGTCTTGTTCCTGCTGGAAATGTCACCTGGCAGGAAGGAGAGGGCTTTGCCATACGCCCGGGGCCTTAGACACGTCACAGCCTTAGCAAGTCTGGCTGCGGGTGTAAAAACTTGAATACTCAGCTACTGCACGGATGTAGCTCTGTGCTCCAGTGCATGCTGGTGCACCAGAGGCTGGATGGCTGAGCACATCTAGGAAGCATCAGATTTTCCCTGAAGATACGTGCCCAGGCAGTATCCAGCGAGTCCAGAGCAGGGTGACCAAGTGATGAAGGATCTGGAGGGTCTGACCTCCAAGGAACGGCTGAGGGAGCTGGGGGTGTTTAGCCTGGAGAAGAGGAGGCTCAGAGGTGACCTTAGTGCAGTCTACAACTGCCTGAAGGGAGGCACTGCTGACCCTCTGCCACCCCAGCAACCAGCCCTTCCACACTGTGCAATGATCCAGGTGTCACAGACAGCTTTATTTATTTACAGAGAAGGGAACCCTAGAGTCTAAGCTACCTACAACAGTCTAAGCTGTTGGTGCTAAGTATCTGATGTTATGTGGCAGTGATAGCTTGCATGCACACATCTCATAGGTCACAAGGAGCTACATGAGTCAGCCAGACACCTTTGCATATATCTGACCAGCAACGATCCCCTGCTGTCATTTCTTACTTAAAAAACACATCTTTTAGAAGACCTCTCCCATGGCCACTGGAGGAGACAGTGTGGTGGAACGGATGGACAGTGGTCGTGAGGGCAGCTCCCGTGTTCTTAATGAAAATGAAAACAACAACATTTTTTTTGTGGAGCCTACAGAAAAATGGGGATTCTACCTCACCAGAGTGGAGGTGGGTGGGCTCAGTTCACAAGAAATGGTGCAGCCCTTCTTTACGAAGTGGATGCTCTGAGACCGGCTCTTAGATGAATTACATCTCTCCTCCTTTGGCTTCCCCTGCCTCTCGTCTGTGGCCTGTGAAAAGCTACTTCTGTTTTATCTGAAGAAAAAGGATGAACTGAGTTGAAATTTAAGTATTCTACTGAAATGGTGCCAAAAAAATATTCATTTCCTATTTCGTCTGCAGCCTAACATCTGCTTCGCTTCAGCAGAAGTGCATGTTCTCTTCCTGGGCACCCCCCTCCTGCTTCCCCACTAGTATCCAGCTCATGGATAGATAGTAGAGCCCAGAGGCTCCTCGTGGTGGCCACAGTAGTCAGGGCTGCTCAGGCAGATACAGAATCAACCAGGTTGGAAGAGCCCTCGGGGCTCATCGAGTCCAACCATTGCCCTGACACCACCATGGCAACTAGACCAGGACACTAAGTGCCATGTCCAGTCTTGTCTTAAGCACATCCAGATAGAGAGCTCCAAGAAATGCTAGGCCAGGTCAGAGATCTCCTCTCCATCCATTGGTGTTCTTCAGTTTGCACTAAAAATAGAGCAAAGGTCCATAACGTGCTTGAGTTCCATAACGTGAGTTTGGGTTGTCTGATCTTCACCTCATTCTGCTGCCTACTTTTTGCAGATATAGAGCAGTGATTTTGTAAAATATGTTTGCCTGTTTATTGGGGTAGTTGACTTATATTAGTGTAGTGCAATCCTGTTAGCAATGATCTCCCTGTGAGAGGTCACTCCAGATAACTGCATCATCGAGGGTTTCTGATATTTTTGAACGGGTTTACATTTACACAGGACTTCTGGAATTTGCTAGCATAGGATGACTGTAGGTTTTTGCCTTCCTTACAAAAAAAAAAGTTAATGCTTAAAATTGAATTCTACCCATTTCCTTTTACAAAGACAGTCACCATTCCCATCTGAGCACCTTCCCATTTAATTATAAAATCACTTAGGTTGGAAAAGATCTTTAAGATCATCGAGCCCAACTGTTAACCCAACACTGCCAAGGCCACCACTAACCCATGTCCCTCAGCACCACATCTACAGGGCTTTTAAATACCGTCACACAGTCCAGGGAACCCTTTTCATATAACAGAAGCTGCTGCAGGAAGGTCTTTAGGAGATACTCAGACTCACAGTGTAAATATTTTAATCATGAGGGGTGAACTATCCATCTCCTAGTGGTGTAGAAGCCAGACTGAGTATCTTTACGCCAAGTTTCATCACACAATGGATGAAACCTCCTGGCCAATGATAACGGAAGAGACAATCTAATTATTTCTGCAAGAATGCATTGCTTAAACTCCAGGCATTGAGGAAGGGTTCCTCCCTGAACAAATAAATACTCACAGCGTTAGCTCTTGTTAAATTTACCAGTACCATCAGTAAATTATGAGCCCAGTGCGAGGCACATACATATGGGTCAGGTTCCCTTTCGCTGGAAGAGGAGGACCACCCTGTCCCAGAGCTTCTTGGTTCTCACCCCATAAACAATGGGGTTTAACGTGGGGGGCACTAGCAGGTAGAGGTTGGCCATCATTATGTGGATGTAGGGAGGGATGCTCTTCCCAAACCGGTGGGTGAGGAAGGAGAAGAGGCCAGGGACGTAAAAGGCAACGATGACACAGATATGGGATACACAAGTGCTGAAGGCTTTAAGTCGTTCCTGTGTGGATGACAGCCTCATTACCGCCCGCAGGATCATGGTGTAGGACACAGAGATCAGGAGTATGTCAGGTCCTGTCACCGACAAAGCCACGAAGAGGCCGTAAATGACATTGACTCTGGTGTCCCCACATGCCAGCTTCACCACAGCCATGTGCTCGCAGTAGGAGTGGGAGATGATGTGATGCTGGCAGAAGGGCATCCTGCGGAGGAGGAAGCAGGCAGGACTCACCAGGAGGACCCCACGCACCAGGACCAGGCTCCCGAGGGCCACCACCACCGGCAGAGAGAGGATGCTGGAGTACCGCAGTGGGCGGCAAATAGCGACGTAGCGATCCAAAGCCATGGCCACGAGCATGCCTGACTCCAGCAACGAGAAGGTGTGGATGAAGAACAGCTGAGCAAGGCAGGAGACAAACCCAATCTCCCTGGAGCCCAGCCAGAAGACGCCAAGCATTTTGGGTAGCATGGATGTCGATATGCCCAGGTCAGTGAAGGCCAGCATGGCCAGAAAGAGGTACATGGGCTCATGCAGGCTCGGGTCTGACTTTATAATGAGGAGAAGGGTGATGTTCCCCAGCACAGCAATGGCATACATGATGCAGATGGGGAAGGCAATCCAGAACTGCTCCTTCTCCATCCCAGGGATGCCAACAAGTAGGAAATAGGGAGGGTGGGAGAAGGCAGTAGAGTTCAGAGACATTAAACCTTTCTGGTCTCTTGCCTACACTGAGGGCTCTCGTGTCCTGTAAAAAAGCATCAAACACCCTCAACCTGATCTTGTCAGTGGCAAACCGAGACTGGCAGGAGGTGTGCTCTAGAAGCTCAAATCCCCCACCCAGCCAGCCATCCCTGTGCCAGCTGCTTGCACTGGTTCAGGAGAACACTTTTGAAGCAGGTGTCCTGCCAGTTTCCACTGAAAGTGCTCCGTCCCGCTTGGTGGAGCGGTCCTGGGGCACGCAGGCTGGGTTCCTCCTGGATCAAACTGAACGGGAAGGGTGACCGAGATGCATACCTGATACTCTCCAGTGTCCAAAGGGTGTCCAGCCCAGGAGAGCAGATGACAGCTAGTCTGAAGTAAACCTCCTTGAAATGTGCGTAGTGGGGATATGAAGTCAATTAGCGCCAGACCTAGAGCTCTGCAGAAGCTTTTAACAGCACTTGGCTGCTTGCCAGGGTAAACGGAGGCAACAAGTGCTTGCTTTGGTCAAGAAAAATCCAATTTTGGGGCAAAAAAATGAGCCAGTGCCACAGTATTTGACACCCCACCCCCCCGAACGTAGTGCTCCAGCGATGTCCATTCTCCCCCCCAAAAAAGACTGCAGCTTGCTCAGCCCTGGCACATTGCTCAGCTCATGTTTTTTCCCTAATGCCTGGGAAAAAGGATTCCTTGAAGAGCCACGCAGCACAGATTAGGCTGATGTTCCTCACCCAAGCGAGATTTCACACCATGCCCACCAGCCCAGCACTGCTGTCGGTCACTGGCTGGAGCTGGGCTGTTGGGGCTGGGCTTGAAACCTTACAGATATGCACGGCTTGGGGTCACCTGCACTCTGGGAGAGGTTTCCTAGGGATTTTTTTTCCATGTGGCTGCAAACATCCTAGGAATTGGAATTCCTAATATTTTTGTTTCTTCATTCCACCTCCTTCCTCTGTTGGTGCTGCTTTACCTACAACTTCATTCTTCCATGGACAAAGGCAATGGGAGAGGCAGGAGCGTGCCTGCAAGATCCACTAACTGGGGGTTGTTCAACGCTTGCTGCTGCTACCCAGGAGGAGCGAGGGCATAACCAGCCTTATTGCAGAGCAAAAAAAATGCTGCCCGAACCCTAAATGCTCACTCACCTGCCTCCTGCAGGTTTCCATGCAGGGAATCTGCACTGCAGAGAGCAGGAGATATTTAACTGTCTCACAGATAAATCCCAGCAGGGAGCTCTGCATTTCCCCTGCTACTTAACTGTAATTAGAGAGAGAGAGAAATAGGCAGGTTTTAACCCTCTCAGTGCTGATGACCTCCCAGACACAGCTGCATTTTGCCCAGTTTTATACATATTTTCTTGCAGTGTGTTTATTTGGAGGAGACTTAAGAACGATGGGGCAGTTCAAGATTAAATCACAGGACGGGGTTTGTAATTAAACTGCAGCAACATGAAGTATAAAGTACTTTCCAAACAGCAGCAACTTGTCCTTTCTCTGCTATGTTTCATCCACAGCTTCAGAGAGCGAAGTCAGTAACATCATCTCTATTATACAGATGGAGGATGGTGAAATAACGAGGGGCAGATTTGAGAGCCCTCCGCGTGTTTGTGAAGTAACTCTCCCTGCTGTGTGGCTCGCTGCACCTCCCTGTGATGTTCTTGTGGAGTTCACACGATATAGCGCCTCTGTGCCAAATCTTTGGCAATGCCAATTTCAATTAAAAAGCAAATTGTGCAAATAAAACTCCCTGCCGTTATTGGGGAACCATATCAAACCCCGAGGCAGCCTACTGAGAGGGTCTGGGACAGCAGAAATGCCAGAGTGTGCAAAGATGCTGGGTTCCCAGGTCCTATCCCAGGGATACATGGAGAGAGAAGAGAAGAGAAGAGAAGAGAAGAGAAGAGAAGAGAAGAGAAGAGAAGAGAAGAGAAGAGAAGAGAAGAGAAGAGAAGAGAAGAGAAGAGAAGAGAAGAAGAGAATACTTGGAGGTCCTTCAGGAGATCCTCCAGGAGATCTCCAACAACTGCTCCAGCCCCGTATGACTCCTCGTTGCCTCTACTGCCACCTCCAGGCTCCTGTGCCTCCCAATCCTCTCCCCACCACTGTGCAAACCACACTCCCATCCTGTCCTCCCCCCCACCTCCCCCTCCTTGTACCACCCCTTCCCTTTTCAGTCCCTTTTGCAAGTGAACCCAGCTCTTTCCTCACCTTCCCGGAGCCACCATTAAGTTGGTCCATCCCCACCTCTGGCTCTTGGCCCTGCTCATGGAGGACATGTGGGTTCAGATGACCCGTGCTCTGGTTGGGGTTTTCCTTCTGCTGCAGGGCAGAGGTGACCTGGGGCCTCAGCAATGGACATTTCATCTGGAAAGTGGTTGCCATAGTCATCGGCAAAGACACACGTTGAGGAAGAAGGCATGTTCCCTCCCTTCCCCATCAAAGCAACATCCGTGACTAAAGTTTGGAAAGCAAGATGGAAAATGAGAATCCCACACAGTTTTCATCCATAATTAGGAGAAACTGATCATGCCTCCCTGCTCTGAGGCTCTATTAACTGTCTTTCTGAGAAACAGAATACAGCATTTTCAGGATGGTTCATTCATTTTTCTTTATTAATTTTCCTTTCAGTACAAAAGAAAAAAAAATAAGGAACATATGGAGAATGAGCAGGAGTCATTTCTCAATGCCACGGCCAGCTGAAGAGTTTAGATCCATAGTGTGCCTCTGAAAAATTCTTTCACACTTCCCAAATCACATTAGGCAGGTACAGATTGTTTTCACTTTTATGAAAATTTTTTACCCTTCTAAGCTCTAATAAAACAGAATATGACAAAAATGACAGGGAGAAAAATTGCCTTTAAGTCCCAGATGGCAACTACTTGTAACTCACTTAAATGAAAGTATTTATTTTGAAATAAAATGCTTTAATTTAGCATAAAACGTTCTAACAAGATGTGTTTCATGGAGACTGAAGCCATACAAGCACAGACTACAAAAAGGACACCCATTTTACCCATTTTACCCATTTTAATTTCAATTAAAAATTCAATTTTTAGGACCTGTTGTGCTGCCTCCATCCTTGAAGGTTTTTAGGACCCAACTGGGTAAAACCCTGAGCAAACTGGCCTAACACTAAATGAAACTTCTCCCTACAAGTCTTAAGCCATCAAGCATACTTCCACTTGCATGGTGTGAATCAGTGCGGATTTACATGCTCTATAATTTTTATTTTTCTCTTTCCTCCTTCTCTAGAAGATCCTCCTGATATTCATTGTTTTAGGCTCTGGGTTGACCTTTCCAGAAAGTGACCTGCCATGCCCCCAAAGGATTATCCCACAGGTTACTCAGCACTTGCTAAACCACATCTAGATACTGCATCTGGTTTGGGCCCCAGTGCAAAAAAGGCATCAACAAAGTGGAGTGTGTTCAGCTGATGGCTCCCAGGGTGGCTGGGGTGGGAGCAGTCTCCATGAGGAGAGGCTTAGGAAAACGGGCTTGTTCAGCCTGGAAAACAAAAGGTTTCGGGAAGACCCAACAGCAGAAGAGCAGCCTTCCTCTACCCTTATCAAGAAGATGGAGCCAAGCTCCTCACACTGTGGCATGGCAGGAGAATGAGAGAAAACAAAGGTAAGTTGAAACAAGAGATGTTGAAAGTGGATATAAAGAGAAGCTTTTTCACAGTAACAATAATCAAGCACTGTAACAGAGACCCAAAGAGGCTGTGAACATCCATCCTTGGAGGCTTTCAACACCAAAGTGGATAAAGCCCTGAGCAACCTTGTCTGACCCTAGAGCTGCCCCTGCTTTGAGCAGAAGGGTCACTTAGAGATGTCCTGAGGTCACTTCCAACCTGAATTACCCTGTGATTCTGTGATAATCATCTACTGATGGAGACATCAGTGTTCAAGAGCACCTGGGCTTCCTGATGGAGTGTAGATCAGCCCTCTTAATAGCACCTGGGGATGCTCTAGTCATCTGTGAAGGGTCCTGCTGTGCAAGGCTTTGTGCACTACTTCCTTGTGTAGTGAAAGCCAGTGTGTTCGAATTGGAGATCACACACCCACGGCACTACTCACTGGAGGAATCCCAGGGGCTGTTGCAGTGGGAACAGCAAACACATCCCTGAGCATGGCAATGCAGCCACCTCAAGGATGAAGACCACAGTTCACAACAAGCAACAACAAGGTAAGAGTTTAAACCAAGAGGAGAAAGAAGAAATTGCCTGTTTCTTTCTATTTATAAAAAAACAAACAGACTTATTTTTAAAAAGACAAAGAACATTAGGGGAAAATACAGAAGTGAACACCCTTCAAATCTGTATGTTTCTTTGTAAAATCCTATCGTACAACATCCTTTCCCAGGATCTTCAACCTTGCTCCAAAATGTGATGTCTCCATCCTTAGAGATATTCAAAAGCTGCCTGGACACAGTCCTGGGCAACTGGCTCTAGCTGGCCCTGCTTGAGCTGGGAGGTTGGCCAAGATGACCTTCAGAGGTGCCTCCAACCTCAACTGTTCTGCGTTTCTGTGGTGGTGTTTGCTTTCAGACCTTCTTCATTGGCCTTAAGGCTTGTTGCCTTTCATTGTATTAAAAGAGTTTTCTAGTAGTGTCCCACTGGTAGAAAAGTCATGAGAATAAAGAGAGGAAAGGCTGGCAGGTACTCTGTTTCCTGGGCAATACCTAGGAAGTATAAAAAAAAGATTGAAAGCTGAAGATCTTGAACTTAATTCATAACTTCTTAGGAATTCCAAGCATGTGTGAAGTCAAAGGTAAGAAACACCTTTGACTTGGAAATACCACTTCCTTCAGCTTGGAAAATCACTAACATTTATAACTTGCTTATTGTTTCTCTTAAGACATTGTCATTTTATTGAATATAATTATTATTTGAAATTATTTTTACAATTGCTACCCATAAATCTGGGTCTGAAATTTTTCCAGAGCGTCTGCTACTGAACACCCAACAGGTCAGACAAGACCACAGAGGTGGAGGACTTCTTCTGAAGTGCATTTCTGCATCTATAATGTCACTATCTGTAATTATTTAGAGATTGTTGCTACAGACGAAGTTTCTGGCAAAAATTTTGCTAAAATGTTTTTGGAAAGTGAACGTGCCACAAGCAAAAACCATGAATTAAATAAATCATTCAAAAAATACTGTAGCATTCACTCAGCTCTGCCACTGTTACGGGTGAAACGGGAACAAAGAAGTGCAATGTCAAGACACCTGTCTTAGTTTGCTGAGCCACTTTTCCTTCCCTTTGCACTACCTGCTGGATCAGGGTTGGATTTAGATCTTTGTAGTGGATTCTCTCCAAGTTTGGTGAGGGTAAACACTCTTGGAAGGAGTTTTGAATAGCTATTTACTTTTTGCCTTGTGGTGGCACCTCAGGGTCTCCTACCATGTGCTAGGTGCCATACAAACAGAGGACAGTCCTGCACCAAAGACTCCAAGTGTAAACCAAGATGAGCTGGTGTGAGGATACAGGAGATAGCAGCTGAGCACAGGTCACTGGGCAGTTCTGTCATGGTGTATATGAATTAAATTCAGGATCCTCCTCTGTATCTGCTTGGTCCTCACCCCGTAGATGATGGGGTTGAGCACAGAGGGCACCAGGATGTAGACGTTCCCCATGACGATATGGACCAGTGGAGCCAGGTCCTTCCCAAACCTGTGCACCACGGACAGCCCAATCAGGGGCACGTAGAAGGCCAGGACCACACAGATATGGGCAACGCAGGTGCTGAACACCTTGAGCCTCTCCTTCCATGATGCCAGCCGCAAGACAGCCTTGAGGATGAGGATGTAGGAGAGGCAGATGAGGATGGCGTCCAGCCCCATGACCAGCAGGATGGCGGTGAGGCCGTACACCATGCTGGGGGTGGTGTTGGCACAGGCCAGGTTCATCACGTCCTGGTGCAGGCAGAAGGAGTGTGACAGCACCCGGGAGCTGCAGAAGGGAAGGGGCAGGAGGAGCAAAGGCAAAGGCAGGAAGAAGAGCACTCCCCTGGCCATGGCTACCAGCCCTATTTTCACTGTCGCAGCGTTGGTGAGGATGGCAGCATGTCTCAGCGGGTGGCAGATGGCCACGTACCGGTCCACGGCCATGGCCAGGAGGACAGTGGACTCGATGGCCGAGAGGGTGTGAATGAGGAACATCTGGACAAGGCAAGCGGCGAAGCTGATCTCGCTGGTGTTGAACCAGTAGAAGGAGAGGACGCGTGGCACCGTGGATGTGGACAAGGCCAGGTCGATGGCAGCCAGCATGCAGAGAAAGAAGTACATGGGAGCGTGCAGGCTGGGCTCCATCTTCACGATGAAGAGCACCGCGCAGTTGCCTGCGACCGCCAAGATGTACACAGAGCACAGAAGGATCGCCATCCAGAAATGGGCAGCCTCCAGCCCCGGGATGCTGGCCAAGATGAAGGAGGATGGGCTGAGGTCAGAGCTGTTGGGGAAGGGCATGGCACGTGGGGTGAGGAGCAGTCATGCTATGCCACGGCGCATCCCCTGCTGCAAGGGAAAGAGAAACAGCAGCTTTATAAACCCTTTCCCACGACCGTGAATCCCATGGGGCTGCGCCTGTGAAATGCAAGGGAACCTTACAGTCGCCATACTGACACAGAGAGCTCCTCTCTCGTTTCTTTAGCCCATTATGGCTGTATACAACAACAATATGGAGCCACAAAACGGTGGCATTTGAATTTGAACAGGAATTGCTTGAATTATCATAAATGCAGAACACTAAAAACAACATTTTAAATGATAAATCCTACAGCTGAACTTGTTTTCTTTTTAAAGGGCAAAATTAAAAACATACATAGAAGAAAACAGATTTTTAGTGCTTCTTGTTAAACTTCAGTTCTGCTTGAGTTTTGCCATATGTGCTGTGCTCTCCTGTCAGAAATGTGCTCTGAAACTGGCCGTGCTGCCTCCCACAGACCACCGCTCCCAAGTACTGCACACCCGCGCAGTGAGACACGTGTATTTATTTCCTTGCACACACAAATTGGATTTTCATCCTTTCTGCCTGAAATGGAAATATCAGAATATCTGCAGAGAAAAAAAATTCTCATCATTCACCTTATTCTGTATCCGTAAACTTTCCCGGAGTGCTGTGAACCAAGGAGAATCATAGAATGGTTTGGGTGGGCAGGGACCTTAAAGCCCATCCAGTTCCAACCCGCTGCCACGGGCAGGGACACCTTCCACCAGACCAGGTTGCTCCCAGCCCCATCCAACCTGGCCTTGAACACTGCCAGGGAGGGGGCAGCCACAGCTTCTCTGGGCAACCTGGGCCAGGCTCTCACCACCCTCACAGCCAAGAATTTCTTCCTCACATCTCATCTCAATCTCCCCTCTTTCAGTTTAAAACCGTTCCCCCTCATCCTGTCACTCCATGCCCTTGTCAAAAGCCCCTCTCCAGCTTTCCTGTAGCCCCTTCAGGCACTGGAAGGTGCTAGAAGGTCTCCCCGGAGCCTTCTCTTCTCCAGGCTGAACAGCCCCAGCTCTCTCAGCCTGTCTCCAGAGCAGAGGGGCTCCAGCCCTCTGAGCATCTCCGTGGCCTCCTCTGGACTCGCTCCAACAGCTCCGTGTCCTTCTTGTGTTGGGGGCCCCAGAGCTGGACGCAGCACTGCAGGGGGGGTCTCCCGAGAGCGGAGCAGAGGGGCAGAATCCCCTCCCTCGCCCTGCTGGCCACGCTGCTGGTGATGCAGCCCAGGACACCGTTGGCTTTCTGGGCTGCCAGCGCACGTTGCCGGCTCGTGGTGAGCTTCTCGTCACCCATCACCCCCAAGTCCTTCTCCTCAGGGCTGCTCTCAATCCATTCTCTGCCCAGCCTGGATTTGTACTTGGGATTGCCCCGACCCACATGCAGGACCTTGCACAGGGTGGCCAAGAAGATGAGCAGAAGCCTTTGCTTTGGGTGCCTTTCTATTCTCAGAGATCAGATTTTTTTAAAATATTGGTATTTAAAAAGTGTTGGGATGGAGCATCAAAGGCTGATGCAACAGCAGTGTCAGAGCCTCAGCGCTGCACAGACCAGCCATGGGACAGGGGTGCAGACCCTGCCCGACTCGCAGCTCTGAGCTCTGGCCAAAGAGAAGAGGGGGATTATTCCTTTCATGCCTTATCCATGTAAAACAAGGATGCAAAATGTTTTTATGGCGAGCTCTGCAGGCTGTTAATACAGCTATTTTAAATGGAAAACATATTTTTTTACTGCACATCTGTAGTGAAGCCCTTACCCTAAAATAGCAATTGTGATTTATTTCCCTGATGTGGGGTTTTTCCATCTCGAATCTATAACAAATAAGACTCATACTCCAGCTTTTCATGCACAATTTACAAACAGCGTAGGTGGGCTGTTGCTGTCAAGCTGCCTAAAAGCTGTTCTAGGGATGAGGTTTCCAGCAAACCACTCACGTTGAGATGCAAGCTGAATAAACAAAGCGCTTCAGGAATTGCCAGCAAGTATCTGAGCCAACTCACCTGCCAGCCACGGAGGGGTGATGACAGTACGAGTTTCATTGTAAAATATCTGCCATCCTGTTCATTTCTTTTGAGAGAATGTGACTGTGAGAGACAGGCACACAAAGTAAATCATCCCTTGATGTTTCAGTTCATCTGTAGTTCTTTTGCGTCGATAAATGCACCAATGTTTTCAGAAGTGACTAATGATTTTGGTGGGATGAAGATAGAATCACAGAATTGCAGAATCAATGAGGTTGGAAGAGCCCTCTGGGCTCATCGAGTCCAACCATTGCCCTCACACCACCATGGCAACTAGACCAGGGCACTAAGGGCCATGTCGAGTCTTGTCTTAAACCCCTCCAGAGATGGTGACTCCACCACCTCCCTGGGCAGCCCCTTCCAATGGCTAATGACCCTTGCTGAGAAGAAATGCTTCCTCATGTCCAACCTGAACCTCCCCTGGCCAAGCTTGAGGCTGTGTCCTCTTATCCTATCGCTGGCTGCCTGGGAGAAGAGGCCGACTCCCACTGCGCTACAACCTCCCTTCAGGTAGTTGTAGACTGCACTAAGGTCACCTCTGAGCCTCCTCTTCTCCAGGCTAAACAACCCCAGATGAGGTGCTGTAAGGACCTTGCTTTCTGTAGAGATGATATCTGGATCCATGTCTTCAGAAAAAAAAACCAGTAAATGCAGATTTATTTTCCTAGGGTGATCCTCCCACCAGTAAGCCCCAGTAACTGCATTGAACAAGAGGTAAGAACATTAGACAGCAAAACCATCCAAGCCAGAGGACCACTAGCAGCAGCCAGAGCAGCTGATCTCAGTAAATGCTCATAAACATTGACCAGACTTGTCCCACGGAACCAAAACTGGTCTGAGACCAGCTTCCCAGGATGGAGCAGGCAATGGGACAGTCTTCACCATCTGAATCCATCTCTCCACTGCTCCCTCCTGCGACGTGGCAGTGAGCTGGAATATATATACCCCCACCGTTAACCCATTCCTTGCCTCCAGGGACATCCCTGGCTGCAGCCAGCCAGCCCTGCCCCAGGCAGCGCCCAGGCAGCACCAGCTGGGGATTAATGTCCACTGGGCTGTGGAGTAAAGCCATCCTGGCTAGGCAAGGAAGAAAGGATAGGCGTGGATGTGGCCAAGAAGCACCAGGTGTCTCCAGGACAGAGAACTGTCCTTATGCCTCTTTTAATTAAAGCATGGACAAAGCCACAGAGCGCAGCAGGGACTGCAGCGTGGCTCCACATGAATGAGGGTAAGGGGAGAGCTTCCTAGGGCAGGAGGTGCACAGTGCAGGGCTCAGAGGGGGCTTGGGATGGGAGGAGCTGGAAGTGGGAACCAAATGGAGGTGGCAGGAATGGCCCTCTTCTCCTCCTTCTCCTTCTCCTTCTCCTTCTCCTTCTCCTTCTCCTTCTCCTTCTCCTTCTCCTTCTCCTTCTCCTTCTCCTTCTCCTCCTCCTCCTCCTCCTCGTCCTCCTCCTCCTCCTCCTCCTCCCCCTCCTTCTCCCCCTCCTTCTCCCTCTCCTTCTCCCTCTCCTTCTCCTTCTCCTTCTCCTTCTCCTTCTCCTTCTCCTTCTCCTTCTCCTTCTCCTTCTCCTTCTCCTTCTCCTTCTCCTTCTCCTTCTCCTTCTTCTCCTTCTCCTTCTCCTTCTCCTTCTCCTTCTCCTTCTTTCTCCTTCTCCTTCTCCTTCTCCTTCTCCTTCTCCTTCTCCTTCTTCTTCTCCTCCTTCTTCCCCTTTCCCTTCCTCCTCTTCTTCTCTCCATCACTTTGATCCCATGGTACAAGGCAGAGAGCTCAGGGCACCACAGAATAGGAATTAGCAGCTCTAAGTGGTTCATCTACCTGTTGTTTCCTCTCACACAGATGTTAAACCACGATTAAGTTTCTCATTCCCAGAGGCAGCCACAAAGGTTGTTGAACATACGTTCCTAAAAGACAGTACCTTACACAGAGGTTCCCAAATCTTGAGCGTCTGCTTGGTACCTTCCAGCTACACAGGCTGGGAGGCAAACAGGGAGGCAGATGAAGCTCTGCTGAACTGGGTGGTGGAGAGGCACCAAACTCTGGAAGTTTTCAGAATGGGAACAGCGCTGTGCGAGGATCCTGCAAGGTGAGTGTCTCTCCAAAAGCTCTTTTCTAGGCTTTTCTGCTGAAAGTTGTGTTTGTTCCCTTATGTTAATCTTTCCTCTGATAACAGCTGGGCACAAGGACCAGGCTGGACCCCAGATATTCTGAGCAAAGAGAGCTCCCATTAGGTGCCATCTCAATGCAAACCTGCACCCTGAGACCTGCTGTGCCAACGCTCAGGCAGAGGTTCTGGGGGTGGTCTGCTGAGCAGTATTTCACCCTGTGCAAGGCCCCACTGGGGTCCTCAGCAAAATAACAAGCACAACACAAAACAAACACTGGCCTGGGAATACTCCCCTCGGGAATCTTCCCTCCTCTCTTTCCATTTTTTATGGAGATGTTTCCTCATTATTCTTTCCTCTCTATTCCAGGTATAGTTCTGTGTAGAGCACAACAGGAAGAAGACACTAATCCTGGGTTAGTCTGATGTGTGCAATGCTGAGCAGCAGGCAGAAACAGTCCAGTTCTTTTGTGTAATCCTGTCCCCATGCCTTCTGCTGCTTCACCCTTCCAAGGTGAACACTGACCATTTTTTCCTGTTCTCCACCGTGGTCCAAACTGGCCAAAATATGGCTTAAGACAGCGAAAACACAGGTCCACAATTCGGAGGCGTGAAAGGTTTTGGGTCATTTTATTCTGCCCTTGGGAGGAAGCAAGCCAGGAGGATCATGAAACTTCTCTGCACGCCTGGCTGAGACCCATCCTACAGCAGAGCAATAAGATGTTGGGAGACACCGTCACCTCCCATCTGTGGACTGCCCCTGGAGATCTCCTCCTCCCATCCTACTGAGGGAGACAGATTATATTTTTGAAGCCCTTTTTTCAGCAGGAGGGTTAGCCACACCACACACCCCTAAGCACCTTTCTGATGCATACCTGACTCGTACAATCCTACACTCATCTACAGCAAATCCTGAAGATTTTTAAGCAACTCCAACCTAACGTCTCTGCATTGTATAAACAGAAAAAAAAAATGGCTTCATCAAGTCTTTTGACCTTTTACAATGAATAGATGTATTTTATTGGAGATATTGCACACATACATTACATTCAATGCAAAACTATGGTTGGAACATTAGACTTGGCAAGATGGTAAGGCTCAATGACATCAAAAAGAGATGCAAAAGCAGCACTGTTGCCACCACTGTAGATGTGTATGGCATTTTAGAAACACATATGAAGATGAAGGCTGAGCCATTTTTTTTAGGAGGACTGAGAGTGCTGCGGGCCCACTTAACAGGACCTAATCTTCAGAAAAAGCCTCTGGAGCTGAGCTCCATCTTGTGGGACCTTTGCATTTGAACAACTAATGACTGGGATATTGAGAGTGGCTCCAAACTCTTGGCCCAAGCCCTGTCCTGTTGAGCTTGCTGCCTGGGTTAGCTATGCTGTAACATGCGGTGAGGGAATGATGACCCCATGCAAGGGAGTTTGAGTGAAGTTTACATGCTACTATCTGGCTACTAGAGTTTGTATAACATGCGTTGCAGAGGTTCCTTGATCCACCCCATCGCGTTACTTAAAAAGAGAAAGTCATGCAGTCCATTTTTCTTTAATTGTCTCCCTCTAATCAGGGTTTCCATCTGTATGTATCACTGGCATCAATGCTTGGGGTATTTCCAGGCTGCTGGAAGGGACGAAAGCATCATGCTAGGACAAGACATGGAAGATCACAACTCTGGGTTGAGGAACAGTGTCTGAGTGGATCTGCAGTTCATTCATCCGGCAGTGACCCACGTGGATGGAGCACCAAGAAACCATTCCACTTGCTCTGACCAAGAAACCAGTCCACTAGCACTTTCTGGCAGAACCGGTGGAGGAAGCTACCAGTCAGTTTCACTCTTCCTCCGCAGTGCCCTGAGCAAAGCCTCACGGATGTGGCTGGACTTTATGCTGTAGATAATGGGGTTGAGAGCAGGGGGAATTATAAGGTAGGTGTAGGCCACCAAAGTGTTAACCAGAGGAGGAACATTCTTTCCAAAGCGATGGATCATGGACAGTCCGATCATTGGGATGAAGAACACTAGAACAGCACAAATGTGGGAGACACATGTATTCAAAGCCTTGAGACACTCCTCCTTGGTTGCAAGGCCAATAACAGTTTTAATGATCAGGATGTAGGACAGCACAATGAAGATGAAGTCCATCCCCACTGTTGATAAGAGAATAATCATACCATAGAAGACGTTGACCTTTATATCTGCACATGCTAGGTTCATGATATCAGGATGGAAGCAAAAAGAATGAGAAAGCTCAGTCTTCCCGCAGTAGGTTAGTCTCTTGAGCAAGAAGGGTATGGGAAAGAGGGAGACCGTGCCTCTCAATATAATTGCCAGACCTATTTTTATGACAGTCGTCTTGGTCAGTATGGATGGGTGTCTCAATGGATGGGAGATGGCAATGAAGCGGTCAAACGCCATTGCCAGGAGCACAGAGGATTCGATGAAGGACAGGATGTGGATGAAGTACATCTGAGTGAGGCAAGCGTCAAACCCAATCCTTCGCATATTAAACCAAAAAATGCCCAGAGTAGTAGGCAGTGTGCATAGAACCAAGCCCAGGTCAGTGACGGCCAGCATGGAGAGGAAGTAGTACATTGGCTCGTGAAGACTTTGGGTCTTCTTTATGATGAATAGGATCATGCAGTTTCCCAAGAGAGCAATAAGGTACAGGGCACAGAAAGGGATGGAGATCCAGTGGTGAAGGGCTTCCAGGCCTGGGATGCCCATCATGAGGAAAGCTGAAGGCTGATAGAAGGAGCCATTGATTTCCCACGTGGTATGTGAGTCATGCTCCATCCCAGCTCAGCTCTCACATAATCTACACCTAAAACAAATCAACAACAGAAACTCCACGTAGTTGGACTCTCCACTGAATAGAGAGCTGGGTAATGGCAAGTTCCACACCCCTCCACCTCCCCACCAACCTATGCAGATGCCCCCATGCTGTTTAGGACACTGTTATAATTACCATAGTGTCACTTTTGATTATCCATTAAACTATAAAATGAAGGAAAAGGGTGGATATTTTTTCTTAACAAATAAAAACATTTTTTCTTAAAATGAAAGTGAAAACCTTCCTGGTGGGTGCTGCTGTTTTGCAGTTGTCCCCAAATTCCACAGGTTGAGATGCTCCTTTGAGAGAGCAAATGTTTTTTCTGTGGTCATCCCAACCAGGACTAAGCTGCTAAGCAGCTGGCTCCTTTTTGATGCTAACTGGAGACAGAAGGATGTGAAAATGGTGAAAGTTTAACTCTGACTTCTCAGTTAAAAAATCAACATCGGAAACAAATGACAAAATATAACAGAGAATCGGGCACTTAGATGCTACTGCTCCCAGCACAGAAGATGGCCACCAGGGTAGGGTGGATTTTCAGTGGCTGTCACATCCAAGTTGTTGCTCATTTCATAATCTACCTCATTATCAGGTGAAGGGAAATAAATGAACAAAACTCCACTTGTGTGGTGCCTGTGACTTTGATTAATAACAGGCAAATGCAAGCCAAAGCACAAGAAGCTGCAGGTTCAGAAGCACCGGGGAGGAGTCCCCGGAAAGTCTCTGGGTCCAAATCAGAGAGGAACACAGGGGATGTGGTGGGGTTTCTACACAGGGATCAAGAGCATGAGGTGAGCGAGGCCTTTACAGAAATCTAGCAGTCTACTCTAGTGGCTTCGGCAGAAGGCCACTGAGATGGACGGGGGTTGGAGCAATGCCCCAGGATAAGTGTCCAAGGAAAGAGGCTTGTTCAGCCTGGAGAAGAGAAGGCTTTGCAGTCACCCGACAGCAGCCTTGCCCTACCTACAGGGAGACTATCAAGAAGTCCAAGCCAGGCTCTTCACAGCAGTTTGTTGTGGGAGGATGAGACACAACAGGTATAAGCTGAAACAAGGGAGGTTTAGACTAGATGTAATGAGAAACGTTTCCCCACGAGGACTGTCAAGCATTGGAGCAGGTTGCCCAGAGAGGTTGTGCAATCACCATCCTTGGAAGTTTTCAAGACCCAACTGGATAAAGCCATGAGCGACCTTGTCTGACCTCATTTCTGGCCCTGCTTTGAGCAGGATGTTGAACTACAGATGTCCTGAAGTCTCTCCAACCTGAATTATCCAATGATCCTATGAGCCTGTGATCTTACCATAGGTTTCAGTCCTCTTGGAGGATTCAGCCAACTCAACACAATCCAGGTTCCTACACTGCCTGTGACAATGCACCCTAGCAGAGATGCTGGAGAGGCTGAGGGGGTCCCCTAGCCCTCTCTGTGCCTTCTGTGACTGAATGACTGGCTGGCTGGGCCAAAGAAGTGAATGTGCAAAACAAAAGCTAATTAAAGGAAAAAAGATATTTGTGGCTTCAGTCTTAATGTACCTTCTGTGGGATACAAAGCGAGCAGGTCAAAGAGTGCCTGAATTACGAGCAAGAGAGTTTACTATAACACAGTTCATTTTTTAATGAACACACGTATCTTCCATGATGTATTTATTATGTTCGTAATATGATTTTGCTCCATTAGACTCTCAGCCTGCTTGAGAGAGTCTGATGTGGCAATAAATCCCAGAGCTTAGCAAGGATAAACATCTTCCTGCTCCAGGGCAAAAGCAACATGTAACTGATGGGAACTGGGGAAGACCCAAAGTCATTTCATTTCCTCCTGGCAGAGCCACTTTATCTTCATTGCAAAGTTACACACTGGTATCAGGAGTCGCCTTGGCCAGCGTGTAGCCCCACGGTGGAGGGACAAGTCACAGCCCTTCTTCAGGAGAACCTCAGTGTGTGAGACAGCACAGACGTGGATGAAGCTGTCAGCGCTTTCCCTAAGGCATCGGCAGCAGTCTACGTTGGCAAAAGGAAACTGTGAAGACATTCCTCTGGTCCTAAGTGGCAGCTTGGAGCTCCCCAAAGGTAAGAGCCGTCCCTTTCTGCCCATCCAACAGCAACTGAGCCGCGAGGGCTGATCTGCAGCCTCGTGCAATTCAGTCTCATCTGGAGGCTGGGTTAAAAAAACCTAAAAAAATAGTATGTGTATGTGTGTCTGTCTGTCTCCCTTACAGCAGCATCTGGCAGATACCCAGAACTCTCAAAGATACTGAGATTCAAGAGGTTTCCAGAAATATGGAGGTGGATAAAGAGGAGGGATTGTTAGAGCCCAGTGGGAAAGGAAGGACTGGTGAGCATTCACTGGGATCTGGGAGAGATGCTCCTCCTGAAAGAAAACCTTTATGCAAACCTGGCTTTGTTAGACACTGGCAACTCCTACCGAGCTGTGCAAAGTTATTCAGAAATGGGCTTTAGTAGCTGTGCTCCTCACTGAGCTGCTCCGGTCTGTTGTACGCTCCTACACATCACAGATACAGATCCCACTCCAAGCTGGTTTTTGCCCTCTTTTAGGTGTGTGAGAGTGCATATATGTATGTCTATAAATAATATATATACAAATATATAAAATACATAAGCATGCGTGCTTATTTATGTTTATGCACATTTATATGTGTATATATAGCATACAGCACACACACATATGTTACACCTCCCCGCTGACTATCCTGCGACAGCAGTTACACCTCTCACACTGCAGCCGAGCCCTGATGAGGAAACAAACCCCCAGTTAAGGAGGATAGAAATTTAAAGATTAATGGCAGTGCCTGGGCAGTGTTTGCTGCTAGCCACCCTACCACAGAGAGAAGTGTCCACCTGCTCAGTGCCCAGGCGTTTCTGCTCCCCAGGAGCTACTCCAGACTGCCCAGGGGAAGGGGACAGGCATGAATGCAGATGCCTCGTGGAGGACACGGTGCCATCCCTCCTTCTCCAGCCCTCAAAACCACCTCCTGATTTATTGCCTGTCTCTGACTTTGATTTTCACCAATAACTTAAGTGAAGTACTGGTGCTTTAGGGGCTTCTTCTCAGTGTAGGCAAGAGCAGGGGCTTGGGAAGGATGAGACCAAGAGATCTTCTTTTTCCCCAAGAGGAGACTTTGCTGTTTTAACAACAGCCTCGCTGCCACCTCAAGCACCCAAGTGAGGGCTCAGCCACTCAGCAGAGCGAGGAGGGTTGGCGAAGGAACTCTGGGGACGCAGCACCCACAGAGCCGAATTTCTGTTGACTTTACAGTCAAGAACAGGAACGTGCCATTCCCATCAGCTGAGCTGGGCCACCAGACGGTGGAAGAGCAGCTTGCCTCTTGCACAAAGCCCACAGCACAAGGGCAAGTGGTGGCCAGATCTGCGGTGCCAGCGCTGCCTGAAACCACAGCCACCCACTTGCTCCTGAACACCCAACCCAGCAGGTCCCGTGGAGTGGCGTGACCTCCCGAGCAGCGCTTTGGAGATGCACCTCCCCACCCGTGTTGGTGTCCAGCCCCATAAACCACAGCCACTGCACTAGTAAATGAGGACTGCAATGATGGAGAGGCTGCTAATTGCCCAGGGTACTTACCCAGCGCAGCGGTGGAGGCCCCAGGGGCTTTATGACCTGCGGAGGAAGCACAACCCCGTTGTGATGCCGAGGGAGAACCCGCATCCCAGCGTCAGGAGGGCAGTGCTTATAACGCGCCCCGAGGACTGACCCCGTCCAATCAACCAGGAGCCGCCCGGAGCCCAAGCTCCCCGTGCGTAAACAGTGAAAATAGTGTGTGAAGTAAATGATCTTTCCCATTTATGATGCTCTCCCAGCAGGCATGATTTTCTCCTGCTAGTTTATTGGGCGACGTGTTTACAGCTCCCTGTGATTTATGGCTGGCAGCGCTGCAGCGTGCTGCCAATACACGTTATTTTTTATTGTGAGGATGGATCTGTAATGCAAATAATAATAAATTTTGCAAGAAATGTGTTTGCAGCATCTCTCTGAGGGAATAACAGACGTGACGTTCTAGCTATCCCCCCTGTGACCAGTGAGACACAAAACGTTTAATTAAAATCGTAATATATTGCACAATAAAAACAAACTTAATATTACGAAGCCAAACACAGACACATTAGTGGATATCCTCTCAGGTGGCCCAGAAGCCTGTTCTATCTAGCTGTCTCCTGGTAATCAGTTTGTCTTTGCCACCTCAGCTGTGAGGTGGAAATTGCTTTTAACCCCTATTTCTGTGGCTGCCAAACCAAGACACAGGAGAGCTAATGGGTTTGCCCATTCTCCTGTGAGGTGCTTATAGTAAATACAGCCCCTGGACCTGAGAGATACTTCTGTAGTTGTAAAGCAGACTGTGCTGGGGCACTGCCCATGACAGACACCAGTAAATTGTTATCACAGTCCCTGGCACGGTGCTGACCTGAGCCAACCGGCGCTGCAGCAAGTCCCAGGCAGGGCCTTGGGAGTCTGCATGATCTGGTCACCTCATTTTAGAGGCTAAAGGGCTCGTTGGCATGATCCTGGATTGCCTGGTGCTGGGTGGCCCCAATGACAAAGAACAATTAATTTACAAGCATTAATTTTAAGTAAGACAGCTGCCTGCTCCTACCTGGTGGTTAAACCTCATGGCCAGGCTGATGTGCCTCACTGTGTGTTTGTGACACTCATCTGAACGGCCCTGGCATGGGTTTGTTATCTCTAGATGTATCAAATATGAAAAAAAAAGATGAAGAAGAACTATCAAAGCTAGATAATATCCTGGAGTGACCATGCTCAGAGGCATGGGATAGCTAGAGTAGAGTAGAGTAGAGTACAGTAGAGTAGAGTAGAGTAGAGTAGAGTAGCGTAGAATAGAACAGAATAGAATACTTCAGTTGGGAGGGACCTACAATGATCATCTAGTCCAACAGCCTGACCACTTCAGGGAAGCTTGTGTAGAAGTGGAGATTATCAGAAAAGGACTCTTCAGCCTTGACAAGAGTCAATAAAGCAATACAGGAAAGGTCTATGAGATAACGAATGGGGAGGAGAAGATACATATGGGATAATTATTCATCTTTTCTCACACCACGTGATTTGGCAGGGGGAGAATACACCCTGAAAATATCAGGCAGAAGATTTAAAACTGTGAGGGTGGTGAGACACTGGCCCAGGTTGCCCAGAGAAGCTGTGGCTGCCCCCTCCCTGGCAGTGTTCAAGGCCAGGTTGGATGGGGCTGGGAGCAACCTGGTCTGGTGGAAGGTGTCCCTGCCCATAGCAGGGGGGTTGGAACTAGATGGGCTTTAAGGTCCTTTCCAACCCAAACCATTCTATATTCTATGATTGATTTTAAAACAAATAAAAAATTCTTTTTTTTAAAGAGCTGATAATGAAATTACGGAATTCATCACCGCTGGATGTTGTGGTAGCCCAACATATATACAGTTCAAAAAGGTATTAGACAAATCCATGGGTGAGACATTCATTGATTTCTATTAAATGTGATGGCCGAGGTGCTGCGTCCTGTTCAGAAAGCCTCTAAATCAATTCCTAGATACTGGGACATGTGCCAAGGGAAGGATAAATTGCAAATTACCTTCCTAAATGGCCATTAACACCCACTCTTCCAGGCAGGATGGCAGGATGAAGGGACCTTTAGTTTGATCTAGTAGAATGGTTCTTATTGTCTTCACAGCAACCTTAGGGGGGGTGTCAAGGGGATGGGGCCAGACTCTTCTCAGTGGTGCCCAGTGACAGGATAAGGGGCAATGAGCAGAGACTGAACAATGGGAAGTTCCATCTGAATATGAGGAGGAACTTCTTTGGTGTGAGGGTGCCAGAGCCCTGGCACAGGCTGCCCAGGGAGGGGGGAGTCTCCTTCTCTGGAGATATTCAAACCCGCCTGGACATGACCCTGTGCAACGTGCTCTGGGTGACCCTGCTTGGGCAGGGGTTGGGCTGGATGGTCTCCAGAGGTCCCTTCCAACCCCAACCAGGCTGGGATTCTGTGACACAGTCTTCCAGGAGCCACTATAAAATGCCCAACACTGATCTTGCTGGGATCACCACCACACTTATGATACAGCGTAAAGATAATTTCATCTTTTACAAGATACGCTCGAAATCTTACGATTCCCTCTGATTTGTGCCTCAAGGCTCACTCACATGAACCGAGCTTCCTGCAGTGATGTTTGCATCCCATACCCCCATCACATCGTTCTCGCTGGCTTTCTGCTTAATCTCCTTTCCCAGAAGCATAGGTATTGCGTGTGTATAGGGAGGGGTGTGAAGATCTGTCCATTTATTTTCCCATCTTCAAAAAAAAAAAATGCTTTCCCAGAATGACAGCTGAGGGGGAACACGGCCACCACTTGGCACGCATCAGTCTGTTTGCTGGAAATGTTTATAGTTTGAGCCTAAGCCAGTCCTAATCGTATTTACTGTACGGGCCAGAGTTCAGTGTGTCAGTACTGATAGGAGTGTGAGAAGGGATGGCAAGGAGGGAAGGGAAAGGTGGGGGCTTGGTCCTCCCATGTGAAAGCCTTTACAAGATCCTGTTCAGAACACTTAGGAAGGTGATGCTCATTGGAGATAAAAAATAAACACTAAGGAAAGGATTTAGGAAGATCCAGGAGTACAGGAGCACTGTGGCTGCACACAATCACCACATTGACACCAATTCTGGCTTCATTCTTTTTTCCTGGTGAGGGATTCCACCATCTGTCCACCCATGCACAGATCTGAACTGAAAGGTCAGACTCAAAGGCTGTTCCTGTGGAGGTTTCACCTCCCTCCAGCCCAGCAGCGTCCCTCAGGGCTGCTCCAGACTTCGCAGATCCAGGGCGGGGGAGGAAGGATGCATGTCACCCATCCTTCTCTGCTTCGGGAAGTTTCAAAAATACAAAGGCTGTTTGATCACACACAGTTTTCTTTGGCTGCAGTGGCTGTGTTGACGTGGACAAAAATATCCCAGCTGCCTGGAAGGAGAGGCTGCAGCCCAGAAGGTGTGACTTCTCCTTGGCAGGCTGTCCCTCCGGCTTGCCACCAAAGGAGCAGCTGACTGAGTTGGCACCAGCAGCTCCGATGTCCCCAGCAGTGATGAAATGTTTTTTCCAAGTCAGCCATTTACTGAGGTTCAAAAATAGCACTGAGGAAAAGAGCTCGGCAGGACCTGGACACAGACCAGCTGCTCTAACGACAGATTCCCCAAAGGACTGTACAACGCCGGAGCCAGGCAGCTCTCCTGCTTTGGGATCTCTCTTGGGCCTTAGTGTTAAGGGGAATCCCTCTCCTGCTGAGCTCGTAGCACCAGCAAACCACCCAGGGAAGGTGTGGTGGGTTAGACCTAAGATCGAGCAGCTCCTTGCAGCCAGCAGCCATTGCTGGTCCCTTCTCTGTGTGTGTGTGTTGAGGGTTGTGGTGGAACTGCTGGGGTCAGGACTACAATCCTGGCCTCAAAGGTGTGGGTAGATGCTGGAATCACAGAATCACAGAATCAACCAGGTTGGAAGAGACCTCAGGGATCATCGAGTCCAACCGTTGCCCTGACACCACCCTGGCAACTAGACCATGGCACTAAGGGCCATGTCCAGTCTTTTCTTAAACCCCTCCAGAGATGGTGACTCCACCACCTCCCTGGGCAGCCCCTTCCAATGGCTAATGACCCTTGCTGAGAAGAAATGCTTCCTCATGTCCAACCTGAACCTCCCCTGGAGAAGCATGCCATGGGGCTGGGGTTTGACTTGTGGTGGGAAGTCATAGAATCATAGAAACATTTAAGTTGGAAAATACCCTCAAGATCATCGAGTCCAACCGTTAACCTAACACTACGCAGTTCACCACTAAACCATGTCTCTGAGTCATGACCCTGGATCAGGGTCTGGACCTGGAAAGAGAGTTTGCTGCAGACACCTCATCTGCACAAGCCTCTGCAAATGTCACCACTTCAACCCTGGAAGGTTAAATGGTGTTGAAAGGGGGCAGGAGGTCCCTCCCTTCTGCCTTGCTGCTGTGCCTGGTATCAACAGTGGGTCTCCTGTGCTCTGTTTGAGGTACCTAAACTGGCTGCAAGACTTTTTGTAGTCTGAACTGTCAAAGGCAGGATCAAGAGATGGTGAAGCCCAGATGTGGCTCCATTCAGGTATTTCTGTGCAGGGCAACTTCCAAAACTGCAGAAACCGTCGCTGGCTCTGGTCCTGTGCTGAGTGCCCTGCCAGGAAAGCACCATGCTGTAGATGTGGGTAAAACCCTCCCAAACTCTCCCAGGTGCTGTGGTACACCTGTGTTCCTGTATTTATTGTTTGCCACCTTGCTGCTCAAGTGAAAACCCTCACTCTTCTCCTGGGCAACTAGCGATAGGGCAAGAGGACACAGCCTCAAGCTTGGCCAGGGGAGGGTCAGGTTGGACATTAGGAAGCATTTCTTCTCAGCAAGGCTCATTAGCCATTGGAAGGGGCTGCCCAGGGAGGTGGTGGAGTCACCATCTCTGGAGGGGTTTAAGAAAACACTGGACATGGCACTTAGTGCCATGGTCTAGTTGCCAGGGTGGTGTCAGGGCAATGGTTGGACTCGATGATCCCAGAGGGCTCTTCCAACCTGATTGATTCTGTGACTGTTTCAGCAGAAAAATAGTGTCTTTAACTGAAATCATCATAAAAACTCTGGGTAAAGTGAAGTGGTGTCAACCAATTTCCTGTGCTGCCGTGAGTGACACACAGGAGATCTTCAGGCACCAGCGCTCCGTCCTGCAGAAGTGAATGAGCTCTTGTATGGACAAACATTGACATAGTTAACGCCTGACTTGGTACATCAGGTAAATAATACAACGAGGGGATTCAGAAAATGCAGAAAGGACAGGGAGTGCTGTTGCAAAGGCAGCAGACTCTCTGCTTTTAGTGGGGGGGGTGGAAAATCAAACAATCCCAGAGAAATCTGCAAACATTGCAGAGCCCTGGATGTCATTTTCCCGTACTAAGCGAAGCTGGTAGATGGAGATGATTCAGACGCAAATGAGAGGTGACCGTAGGTCAACACAACCTGTGTATAATTTGCTAAAATACTCAAAGCAGCATCGTACAGCATGTCCCAAACCTCCACCAGCAGGATAACATTGTCTGAAGGCTGTAAATAACAGCTGGGATGCAATAAATTCATCCTGATCAGGAAGGAAAGTTGAGGCAAAGCTGTGAAACTCGCTGCCGGTGTGATCGCAGTGAGAGCAGTGCCTGATCCCTGAACTCAGCAGTGCGTGCTGCAGCTGTTGAAGAAACATCATTCCTTAGGGACTTCCTTACAAGCACGGTTTCCACCTCCTCTGCTCACCATGCACAGCACAGCTCCGCCAGGAACAGCCACACAAGGAGAGGGCATGGTGTTAGCTGTACAGAGACCACTCTTTTGCCAAAAACAACCAGAAAAAAGAGCGTGGGGAAAGCAAACTTCACTTTTAGGTGCATCCCCAAGCGCCCAAAACGGGGTGAAATGGATCCAGGTACTTGCTGGGGAGCAGGGGCAGACGTGGTCTGCTCTGTGGGAGGGTTTCTACAGTCTACAACTACCTGAAGGGAGGTTGTAGTGGAGTGGGAGTCAGCCTCTTCTCCCGGGCAACCAGCGACAGGACAAGAGGACACAGCCTCAAGCTTCGCCAGGGGAGGTTCAGGTTGGCCATTAGGAAGCATTTCTTCTCAGCAAGGGTCATTAGCCATTGGAAGGGGCTGCCCAGGGAGGTGGTGGAGTCACCATCTCTGGAGGGGTTTAAGAAAAGCCTGGCCATGGCACTTAGTGCCCTGGTCTAGTTGCCATGGTGGTGTCAGGGCAATGGTTGGACTCGATGATCCCAGAGGGCTCTTCCAACCTGATCGATTCTGGGATTCTGTTTCCTTCTTAGAAGGAAAAAGAGTAAAGGTGCCAACCAATTAATCCAAAGGGTTTCCTGGTTGCCTGGCCCCATCTGGATCAAGGTGGCCAAAGCACCGTGCACACGTGCTGCAGGAGTTTCACATTTGTCTTCACCCCATTTCACAAGGTTTAAAGAGATCGAAATTCCAGAATATCATTTTGAAAAGGTTGAAAAGACTTTGGGTTTTGATCTCATCAACATATTTTCCTGGTTAGATTTTCCTACAGGGAAGTGGGAGAGGGACTTTTTACAAGGGCATGGAGTGATAGGACGAGGGGGAACAGTTTTAAACTGAAAGAGGGGAGATTGAGATGAGATATGAGGAAGAAATTCTTGGCTGTGAGGGTGGTGAGACCCTGGCCCAGGTTGCCCAGAGAAGCTGTGGCTGCCCCCTCCCTGGCAGTGTTCAAGGGCAGGTTGGATGGGGCTTGGATCAACCTGGTCTGGTGGAAGGTGTCTCTGCCTGTGGCAGGGGGTTGGAACTGGATGGTCTTTAAGGTCCCTTAAAACCCAAACCAATCTATGATTCTATATGGTTTAACACTGTTGGATTTACGTCATGATTTTAAGAAGATATCACAAGGGGCATCTCAGTAACAGCAGCGAGGAAATGAGAGCAGAGCTGTGAGGACAGACAGTAACAACGTTACGTTGCTAATCTGCAATGATTTCTTCAAAATAAATCACTGTGACATCATCAAATGACTCGAAATTCAATCTGGCGGTGGAGAAAATGTTATCAGATGACTTTGCTTCCAAAAGGGACTGGGGGAAGAATCAAAGGGATTTGATAACTGACATATGAGTAACCCTGAAGTTGAGTGAAGTCAGAATCTCACGGATATACAATTTTTTCTTTCTTTGTTTCACAGACTGGTTGCATGTCTCAAATGGTTTCTCAAGGAGATGGGGTGGAAGCAGAGTCAACAGAAAATGTCAGCCAAAGGGGAAATACCGGTGTAACCAGAGATGTAATCCAAGGGATTGCAGGGAAAATTTCCATTAGAATTTGTGTTCCTAAATCTTCCAGTTTCTTTCAGACGCGACTTTGTGATGAATGGCTCTTTGGACAGATTGGTTTGTAGGGCTGCAGAGCTACCTGGTGTTCCTGCTGGCAGCCCTGGGCACGCAGAGGTGTTTCCCCAGCCCATGCACAAGCACGAGTCCCTGCAGGAGAAGGGGAAGGGGGGAATAGGGAAGAATGATGGGAGAGGTGCTGGTTTCAGGGCTTTGAGGTGCTTGTCCTGTGATGTCCCATGGGCAGGGACACCTTCCACTAGACCAGGTTGCTCCAAGCCCCATCCAACCTGGCCTTGAACGCTGCCAGGGAGGGGGCAGCCACAGCTTCTCTGGGCAGCCTGGGCCAGCCTCTCATCACCCTCACAGTCAAGAATTTCTTCCCAATATCTCATCTCAATCTCCCCTCTTTCTGTTTAAAACCATTCCCCCTCGTCCTGTCACTCCATGCCCTTGTAAAAAGCCCCTCTCCCGCTTTCCTGTAGCCCCCTCAGGTACTGGAAGGTGCTAGAAGGTCTCCCTGGAGCCTTCTCTTCTCCAGGCTGAGGTCAGCCTCAGCAACCATGATGCCTCATTTTCTCCCACAGCTGGAGACTAGGATTATTCAGCAAATCCTGAAACCCACCCAGCATAACCCACCTTGAGCTTCTTGAAGGACGCTTGTGGAGTAAAACCTGAGAGTTTATTCATGCATGACCTACAGAGCTATAAACACCTCCAATGCATCACACTCATCAGGTGAAATTTAAGATGAAGGGTTTGTTACCTAGGATGTGGTTTCGGGGGTAGGATTTAGTTTGAAGTTTCCTTGTCTGAATCTACAGAGCATCTCAGCTCACCTTAGAGCAGCTGTGCTCCACGGCTCCATGGACTGCGTTGACTCACCACCTCTGACTACCATGGGAGCCTGGACCCCAGACTCACGTGTAGTCCCAAATCTGGGACACTGAATGCAGAGCTGAATCTAGGGAAACTCAGAAGCTGGATTTTTGGAATTTTTCCTCAGCACTTTGAAAAGCTCTATGCTCTTTTATGGAGTCCCAGTTTGTGTACTTAAAACGTCCAGTTCGTTTTGGCCTCAACTGTGATCTGCTTCATTCTCAAGGTTGAGATTAATGTATGAAATCTGTTTACGTACGGAGCTAAAAGCTGCTTTGTCCGGCGATGTGCACACATATGGAGGCGTAAACAGAAGATTTTGTGGTCTTAAACTAGGTCAGAACATTAGTTCTTGTCCAATTCCAAAGATAAAACAAACTTTCCCAATGAACGTGTAACCCTTCTCAGGATCACCCCATTCATGTTGATTTACTATAAAGTTGCCTGCAACTTAACAGGACCTCATAACCATGAAATCCCAAGATGCATAAGCAGAGGAGCTGGATGGTTGCAGCTAAAAATAATAAAAAGAAAAAAACATACCAGTGGTATGCATCAGAGTCTCCCAGATCTGACCTAGTTTCGGAGCTTGTCCGTAGATCGCTTTAACGTCACAGTTAGGGCCTGGTTTTTATGTCTTGCAGAGAAGATGAAGCTTTACCAGTAAGAAAGCTGTGCTGCTGCAGAGAGCCTTCCCCTTCCCTGGAAGAAACCCCCTGTGAAATCTGTTAATACAAACACAGCTGAAGCTGTGGCAAGGGCTGTGTGTGGTTGGCTATTTCAGGAGGAACTAGAACGTGAGATTGGTACAAAACACAAATGATGACCGGAATAAGAAGCCAGTGCGGCAGTGTCACAGAATCAATGAGGTTGGAAGAGCCCTCTGGGCTCATCAAGTCCAACCGTTGCCCTGACACCACTATGGCAACTAGACCAGGGCACTAAGTGCCATGTCCAGTCTTGTCTTAAACCCCTCCAGAGATGGTGACTCCACCACCTCCCTGGGCAGCCCCTTCCAATGGCTAATGACCCTTGCTGAGAAGAAATGCTTCCTAATGTCCAACCTGACCCTCCCCTGCTGAAGCTTGAGGCTGTGTCCTCTTGTCCTATCGCTGGTTGCCTGGGAGAAGAGGCCGACTCCCACTCCACTACACCCTCCCTTCAGGTAGTTGTAGACTGCACTAAGGTCACCTCTGAGCCTCCTCTTCTCCAGGCTAAACACCCCCAGCTCCCTCAGCCGTTCCTCGCAGGTCAGACCCTCCAGACCCTTCCCCAGCTTGGTCGCCCTCCTCTGGACTCGCTCCAACACCTCAACATCTCTCTTGAAGTGCGGGGCCCAGAACTGGACACAGGATTCAAGTGTCTGGACATCGTTTATTTCCACATCCCTGTGTAGCATCATCAGAGCTTCTGTACTTACCAGGCTGTGAATTTTGTGGCAGCAAATGTAGTGTGTAGGTAACAGAGCTGAGCAAATGCAGATAAGAGAGAAGGATCGACAGGTGGAAAGCACTTGTAGAAAAATTGGTATGTACATTATTGCTTTTGGCGCCGTCGATGGAAAGTCAAACACAGGAAAGCAAACTGCAGACGTTAGGAAGACGCGTGGTCCTGTCAATTATTAAATGAAGCCGGCAAATCGCCGTCACGCAGGGACAGCTGGGGAGTAGCCGGGTTTAGGGGGACCTGCAGGAATGGCGAACGCATTTCATACTGGAAACCTGCATCAACAGGCAGCGAGGTGCCTGGCTACGTTACTCCGTAAAGTGGGTGAGATGTTGTTAGGATAAATACAAACTAAAATTACTACAAATTTAATTCGTCGGCATCACACAGACCTTTCAAAGCTGCAATGCACCAGCTGTGCTCTGTTCTGGAGAGAAAGGCCACCTCCAGGAGGGCTAGGAAGCCCCATTAGCATTGGATGGACAAGTGTCCATATCACGCCTGGCCCTGGAAGGAGATGCATGGACTGCAATAGGTAACAGGTAACAAGCAACAGAACGAGAGGAACCAGCCTCAAGTTGTGCCAGGGGAGGTTGAGATTGGAGATCAGGGACAATGTCTTCATGGAAAGGGTTGTCAAGCGCTGGCACAGGCTGCCCAGGGCAGTGGTGGAGTCCCCATCCCTGGAGGGATTCAAAAGCCGTGTAGATGTGGTGCTGAGGGACAGGGGTTAGTGGTGGCCTTGGCAGTGCTGGGTTAATGGTTGGACTCGATAATCTTAAAGGTCCTTTCCAACCAAACCATTCTGTGATTTTATGCTCAGCAGCACCCACGTGTTCTTGCTGGTTTTACTGCTTAGCACCTCCCAGTGACAGTACTCAAGAGACTGGGGAAGAGACGGAGCATTTCCTTCCCCTGATGAAAAAGAAAAACCCAGGTACTACTTTCCCATAACTCTCTCATGCTTGCCAAATAAAAGGTGCCAAAGCACCTAACTCCCTTTCATGGCACTGATCCTTGCCGTTTGGAATCTCCAAACGAATTTCTCCAAGAAATTCTTGACTATGAGGGTGGTGAGAGCCTGGCCCAGGTTGCCCAGAGCAGCTGTGGCTGCCCCCTCCCTGGCAGTGTTCAAGGCCAGGTTGGATGGGGCTTGGAGCAACCTGGTCTGGTGGAAGGTGTCCCTGCCCGTGGCAGGGCGTTGGGACTGGATGGGCTTTAAGGTCCCTTCCAACCCAAACCAGTCTGTGATTCTGTGATTCTATGAGACAGCCCAGAGGAGGAGACCAGCCCATGAGGAAGACTGAAGGTGCTGATGTGGGGACAGAAAGGGGCAAAAGGTTTGGTATGACCCTGCAGACACAACAAAGTTACAGGGATTGGGCTTGCAGGGAGGATTATTTTACACAATGACAAGGGTGGTTTATCAGGAGGTAGATTGCCTTGGGACGGGGTGGAGGCTCCTCTAGTGACAGCCTGATGCTGTGAAAGGGGCAGCTCAGCCAGCCCGGGTATGAAGCGTGTCACTTATACATCACGCGTGTCCCTAAGGAAACGTGGTGATATACAAAAACAGCACCACAAGCGTTTGGATGGTGTTGCGTGCCCATTGCACCCTATACCTCCGTGCCAGACCAGCCTACCCTCATTTGAATCATAACCTGGGAGGTGGGGAGAGATTTTTCACAGAATCACAGAATCACTGAGGTTGGAAGAGACCTCTGGGCTCATTGAGTCCAACCATTGCCCTGACACCACCATGGCAACTAGACCAGGGCACTAAGTGCCATGGCCAGGCTTTTCTTAAACCCCTCCAGAGATGGTGACTCCACCACCTCCCTGGGCAGCCCCTTCCAATGGCTAATGACCCTTGCTGAGAAGAAATGCTTCCTAATGTCCAACCTGACCCTCCCCTGGCCAAGCTTGAGGTTGTGTCCTCTTGTCCTAGCGCTAGTTGCCTGGGAGAAGAGGCCGACTCCCACTCCACTACAACCTCCCTTCAGGTAGTTGTAGACTGCACTAAGGTCACCTCTGAGCCTCCTCTTCTCCAGGCTAAACACCCCCAGCTCCCTCAGCCGTTCCTCGGAGGTCAGACCCTCCAGACCCTTCCCCAGCTTGGTCGCCCTCCTCTGCACTCGCTCCAACACCTCAACATCTTTCTTGAAGTGCGTGTCTATCCTCCATAACTGTAAAGAATCACTTTATTTGTATAATGAAGCTGAGGAATCTCCTATGATCACCCTGGGAACAGACAGTTTCATATAATGGGCCAATACAGGGATATTGTAATTAAAAGCACAAGTCTGGCAACACTTTGTATTTCTTCAGAGACCAGGACTGCCGTTAGCAGCGAATCCCTTGATGAAAGCCTGCTTTCAGCAGTCTCTTCTCTCCCCACCTGCAGGGAGGACAGCTTTGGCACACTGCCACACCAGCTCTTGCAGACTTTCTGAGAAGTGGGGCATCCCAAAATGGGAGGTGAAATAATGTGAATTGCCGTAGTCCACCCCTCCAGGGAGAGGAAAAGAGCTGTGTTGCAGAAGAGGTGGCAGATTTCTCCTGGGAAGTGAAGGAGCATGAGTGATTGTTCTCCAGGAGATGAAATTGCCCATGAGCAACCAATCTGGAGAGGAAAGGAAGGAGGAGACTGGCTTTGGGGCATTGCTGCTCTGGGATTAGACCTGCTGCTTGTTCCATCCCCAACAGAGCGGGGTAAGGATCTGCCTGTGGATCTGCTTGGTTTTCCAGGTGTACACGAGCGGGTTCAGGACAGGCGGCACCAGGAGACAGGCATCAGCCAGGAGCGTGTGAGTTGGGGGGGCAGGTGCTTCCCAAACCTGTGGATGATGGACAAGCCAATGAGTGGGATGTAGAAGATCAGGATGGCAGTGAGGTGGGAGATGCACGTGCTGAAGGCTTTGACTCGTTCTCCCTGGGAGACGGTGTTCAGGATGGCCCTGATGATCATAGTGTAAGACAGGAGGATGGTCAGGGAGTCCAGGCCCTTGGTGAGTATCACAGCGGTCAGCCCGTACAAGCTGTTGACCTTGACATCCCCACAAACCAGCCTCAGCATGTCCTGGTGCAGGCAGAAGGAGTGAGACAGTTGGAGCATGAGGATGTACAGGCAGCAGAGAGGCAATGCCATCCAGTAGCTGCTCATCGGCAGACCGGGAATGCCGGTGAGGATGAAGGTCAGGGGACTGGATCCAGTCTTAGTGGAAGATGACATCTCAGGGACTGATGGTCCACTGGTCTGGAAATAACAGAGCGCCTTGCTATGAGACACCCCATGCACCCTGGCTACTACGGTGTTGGGAGGGTAGTCTGTAGGTAGCCTGTAGGTAGCCTGAAGAGCCTACCAAGGGCCAAGAAACCCCTCTGCCACGGCCCTCATGCATATCACAGAATCAGAGAATCACAGAGTGGTTGGGGTTGGAAGGGCCCTCTGGAGATCATCCAGCCCAACCCCTGCCCAAGCAGGGTCACCCAGAGCACGTCGCACAGGGTCGTGTCCAGGCGGGTTTGAATATCTCCAGAGAAGGAGACTCCCCCCTCCCTGGGCAGCCTGTGCCAGGGCTCTGGCACCCTCACACCAAAGAAGTTCCTCCTCATATTCAGATGGAACTTCCCATGGTTCAGTTTGTGCCCATTGCCCCTTGTCCTGTCACTGGGCACCACTGAGAAGAGTCTGGCCCCATCCCCTTGACACCCCCCGAGGTATCTGTGAGCATTGATAAGATCCCCCTCAGTCTGCTCTTCTCCAGCTGAACAGCCCCAGCTCCCTCAGCCTCTCCTCGCAGCAGAGATGCTCCAGCCCTCTGATCACGCCATCTCTGATATCCATCACATCAGCCAAGGAAAAGCCATAATGGACCAGCCCTGGGATCACTGTCTGGGCAGGAGAGGGAGGGGGAGAGAGACGAAGGCAGAGAAAGGTCAATGTTTGTGCTGAACCGAATCCAGTCAGACCACAAGAGATAACATCTCACTCTGAGATGAGAAGTAGCCCCATTATATGTGACTCTGTATTGATTTCTTCCCTTTTTGTTTAAGTATGGCAAAATGTATAACGTTTTAGGGAGCTTTATCAGCTAAACCCGCAGGTCAATTAACCAAACTCACTCTGATGGAAGGAAAATGGATTTGTGCTTTACAGCTGCCAAAAAGGTTAAATGGGAAGGAAGAAATTCAGGGGCTCAAATAAGACTGAGAACCCAAAGTGGTGTTTTGTCTGCCCGAGGCCATTAGAAAACCCAACAGCAAACACCAGGTCTCCAGTTAAGCACCCTGGAAGCCGCCTGCTTTCCTGGGCAGCTTCACAGAATCACAGAATCAATGAGGTTGGAAGAGCCCTCTGGGCTCATCGAGTCCAACCATTGCCCTGACACCACCATGGCAACTAGACCAGGGCACTAAGTGCCATGTCCAGGCTTTTCTTAAACCCCTCCAGAGATGGTGACTCCACCACCTCCCTGGGCAGCCCCTTCCAATGGCTAATGACCATTGCTGAGAAGAAAATCTGAGAACTCACTCAATCAGCACAAACTGATTGAGATTTGTCCCAGAGTTTGTCTGCACGCCCACACACACCCACACAATGAGACCTCATCTTCTCTCAGAAAAAAAATAAACCAAGTTTTCACGTGGCCAAAGGGTCAGACCTGAAGGACAGCGGTGGGAGAGCAGCTGTGCCTGCGAATAGCTCAGCTCACCACGGCGCAGTTCCTCAGATGCCACCAAACACCCGCTTCCCTGATCAGGGGAAAGAGCCATGGAGGGACAGAAGTGAGAGCTGACCACCCCTGGGATGAGGGAAAAACCTTTGCCACTGAACCGAGCGCTGTGGGAGAACTGGGACAGCAAAAGAGGTAACTGAGGGTATAGAGAACCTAAAGCCAAGGAGCTGAAGACCCCCCTTTGCTCCTGTGGGGAGCAAAGTCATTGTAGAAATTAACTTACACGTCCTATTCATGTAGCACTTGAGAGAATGAGGAAAAATTTTAATTATTGATCAATTTTTAATTATTGATCAATTTTTAGGGTGGTTTTCATACCAAGCCCATCTGTATACATGAGATCAGAATTAATATTTAGCAAAGCAATTTGCCATCTTAGCACTTGTCTAACACTCCAGTTTGTTGTTTCTGCCAGAGACTCTTGTAAATCCTTGCTTTGATGCAAGCCCTCAAACAAACTGAGGGCTGAAAATAAAAAAAAATTGGCATAAAAATGTGTATTCAGAAAATTCCCCAGTTTTGCCCTGCTCTGTGAAACTTTTGCATTCTGGAAAGTGGAGAGATCCAGCCCTGGTACCTTCCATCCCCCCCAGTGCCACTGTGCAGCTCCACAATTTATACATAGGTACACTTTATATATGTATATTTGTATATGTGTGATCCCCCTTCCTTCTGCCTTTTAACTCCATGAGTCCCCAAAACCAGACGTGCACCCACTGCTCCACACTGGTGTAGTGGGCCTGGGCTCCCCATCAGTGATGTTCCTTCAGGGCACACCAGTGAGGACCCTGGAGAAGAGGAGGCTCAGAGGTGACCTTAGTGCAGTCTACAACTACCTGAAGGGAGGTTGTAGTGAAGTGGGAGTCGGCCTCTTCTCCCAGGCAACCAGCGATAGGACAAGAGGACACAGCTTCAAGCTTGGCCAGGGGAGGGTCAGGTTGGACATTAGGAAGCATTTCTTCTCAGTAAGGGTCATTAGCCATTGGAAGGGGCTGCCCAGGGAGGTGGTGGAGTCACCATCTCTGGAGGGGTTTAAGAAAAGCCTGGCCATGGCACTTAGTGCCCTGGTCTAGTTGCCATGGTGGTGTGAGGGCAATGGTTGGACTCGGTGAGCCCAGAGGGCTCTTCCAACCTGGTTGATTCGGTGATTCTGTGATTCTGTGACCCAGCTCTGTGCCCCAAACAGCAGTGAGGGAGGGGACAGCGAAGGGCATGGCTGGTACATGAAGTGGTCTTGGTGACTGACTCATCCCAGTCACTTCTAAGGTAGATAATAAATAACCCACAGAGTAATGCTCACCTGCTGGTGGTCCTACAGGCTGCGTCGATGCCGTATGAGTAGTTACCGATGCCAACTATTGTCTTTTTTTAGTCTGAAGCACCTTAAGGAAGGCATTGTCCCTGATGAAGGGGCATTTCCCTTGGCAAAGAGGTTCTGTGCATGAGGGTGACTTCTTAATGTCTATAAATACCTGATGGGATGGTGTAATGAAGACAAAGCCACATTCTTCTCAGTGGTATTCAGTGGAAGGACAAGAGGCAACGGGCACAAACTAGAAAAAACAGGAAATTCCATTTAAACATAACAAACATCATTTTTTTTTGATGATGATGTTAACCAAACACTGGCACATGTTGCCTAGAGAGGCTGTAGAGTCTCCATCCTTGGAGATACACAAAACCCAGGTGTACATGGTCCATGGGACTTAGTGCCCTGGTCTAGTTGACATGGTGGTGTCAGGGCAATGGTTGGACTCGATGAGCCCGGAGGGCTCTTCCAACCTCATTGATTCTGTGATTCTGGGCAACCTGCTCTGGGTGACCCTGCCTGAGCAGAGGGGTTTGCCAGGATGATCTCCAGAGGTCCCTGTCAGCTTCAGTGACTCTGTGACTCCAGATAACATGTACACCTATTTCATGCTATAAAAGCGCTGCTCTGGTGGTACTACAGTGCAGCTCCCATCTAGTAACATAATTTCAGTATAAAAAAATAAACACACAACATTCTAAGACTGCCAGAACACCACCTGGCTCCAGAGGAGAGGCAGAACCAAGTCCTGCTCTGCCCCTTCCCTTCTGCAGCTCCCGGGTGCTGTCACACTCCTTCTGCCTGCACCAGGACGTGATGAACCTGGCCTGTGCCAACACCACCCCCAGCATGGTGTACAGCCTCACTGCCATCCTGCTGGTCATGGGGCTGGATGCCATCCTCACCTGTCTCTCCTACATCCTCATCCTCAAGGCTGTCTTGCGGCTGGCATCATGGAAGGAGAGGCTCAAGGTGTTCAGCACCTGCGTTGCCCATATCTGTGTGGTCCTGGCCTTCTACGTGCCCCTGATTGGGCTGTCCGTGGTGCACAGGTTTGGGAAGGACCTGGCTCCACTGGTCCATATCATCATGGGGAACATCTACACCCCAGTGCCTGTTGTGCTCAACCTCATCATCTACGGGGTGAGGACCAAGCAGACACAGAGGATCCTGATTTCAATTAAAATTTCCGACGACAGGACTGCCCACTGAACTGCACCCAGCTCTTGGCTTTTCTTGGCTTAGCTTTGGGGATGGCAGATGTGCTCCTCTCTGACTATGCAGCATGCTGCCTTGGCCCTTGGCAGGCTCTCAGTCGCTATCACAACACAAATAACAATGATTTATGACTGCAAATTGCAGAGCAAATATACTTTGTGCAGCAAGCACTAGTACTGTAGTAAAAGACTACACAAGCTCGGCAGGTTGATGGCTTCATGGATGCAGTCAGAGCCCTTCAGGAGTTAACATTTAGCTGGGACTTGTTCCTGTCCTTGCAGTGCGTCCCAGAAAGGCACTGGGACAGACAGACAGTATAAACCACTTTCACCTAGTATTAACTTTTTCACTGTGTCTTCTTTTTCTTGCATTTATTCACTGCCTATAATTTAGAAAATTATTTTTGGAAGGAACGGGTAAATACCGCTTTGTGGATGCGGAAATTTCTAGCACAGATCTGATTAAGAGCTTCATTTCCTGAATTAGGAACAAATTAACTCATTATCCACACAGCACAAAGCAAAACAATATTTGTAAATAGCAGCTCAAGATGTTTGTGGGGAGGTGTACTGGGTGTAGATGGTATGGTTGGGGTAGAGGAACGGGGTAGAGGGAGGTCCAGGGCTGCCCTGTGCTGGACACAGATGGTTCCAGCTGGACCAGTAATGGACCCATCACACACCAAAGCTGAGCCAGCCAGGGGAGTTTGTGGTGCCTCTGTGAAAACATAGTTAAGGAAGGGCAGAAAATGTCAGACTGAGAGAGGAGGAGTGAACAAAAAGACTGAGAAACAGCGAGGGGAACACCAAGGTCAGAGCAGTAGGAGATGCTCCATGGTGGTAGAAGCACTTGTACAGAAGTGACTGTGGGCATGGAGGACCCACACCAGCACAGGTTCTCCCCTGAAGGGACTGCAGCCCATGAATAAGCCCATGATAACAAGGAGAGGAGGAGTCTGGAGTGAAGAAGTGACTGGGTACCACTGATGCTTTCAAGGAGTCATCGGTCATAACTCCAAGATGCCTATTCCTGAGTGGGGGTGGACAGCTCATGGCACAACGTTGTCTATGCAAAAACAGGGCTGTGTTTTGCCAGCGCACCTCAGTTTTAATGAATCTATACTGAATTTTACTGTCCAGTTTATCACTTCATCATTCAGCTTTGCAAAGTTCTCCCATAATCCCTCATCTCTACCTCTTTGGGTACAGTGGTTTCATAAAAAGCTTCATAACATCCTAACTCACATCCTTCCCTAAATCTCTGATCAGTAGAAGAAGAGCTGCTGAGGACAGCCTGGGGAAGGAAACAGAGACCCCACAAGACCCTGTGACCCTCACGGTAGCGTGGGCAATGAGCCACCACATACAACATGAGCTTGCTGGAGGTGGGGATTTCTTACCTGCTGGGCTGCGATTGCAAAAGCCGAGTCAGGGATGCAACAGCTACAGATATACTAGGAAAACAGGCCAGATTTTGTTCTTGTGCCACATAAATTCAACACTGTGAACAGGAATCTCCTTTTGTAATAGTCCAGATTCATAAATATACTGGTTATACTGCAAAACACTTTCTTATTCTAAGGCTTGGAGAAAATTAAGGAAGTAGATACACTAATTCAGCAGAAATATTATGGATTTTTTTCTTTTCTTGTGCTACATTTGCAGCACTGATCTATGAATCAGATCTACAGCAGCCTCAGACATCAATAAATAACTCGGGCAACAGAAATCACATCTAAGTCATATGAGGACAATGACAATTGAAAAGACAGCTAAAAAACCCGGTGCTCACAGGTGTTTGTGCTCTCCCCATGACTTCGGAGCTGGTCCCTCGAGCCCCCCAGTGCATACAGGGGTGGAGGAAGGGGACAGTGCTCTGCCCTCGCTGTTGAGGGCGGGGTAAGGTGCGTGCAGCAGGTTTAACCTTGCCCTTACCAAGACCGTCCTCAAAGCTCACGATGGAAAACATGAGCAACCCTCCTCCAGGTAGATGCATCATCGGCCATTGCATGTCTAGCCAAGACAATTACAGGAGAAGCCACAAGGCTCCTTAAACTGATCTTCTGGGCTTCTCCTCCTCTCCTCATCTTCCAGTCTCTGCAGATTTTTACTAGTTTTGATTGTTTTATTTTAAAGGACCAGTAGCCCAAAGGGCCAGCACACCCAAAAGTCATTGCTCTTTGTGTCACATTTGTAGTACCAGACTGAAACAGCTGAAAAACTGACATTGATCCCAGATGGGGGGATTATCTGAACAGCTTCCTGCCCTCCTTCCCCAGCACCCCTCTCCCTAAATGCCATACTGATCGTCCGTGGTTCATACATGACCTCCACCCTCAGAGACTGCAGGGACAGGGAATACCTAAACCAGGTCCAGTGGATCCGCACTCATTTACAAAGCATTCACTAAAGGTCATGGATGCTTCAGGATCCTCAGATGAAAGGTGACATCAAAATACAGCCCTAAGAAGCCACACTACCATCTTGTGCCCCAGAAGGAGTGCAGTGACACTGGATTCAAACCCAAAGTGAGTTTTACACCCACAGGATTAAGCCCAAAGGACACACGCACCTTTGTGTCTACCAGGAGAACAGCTAGTCATGCTCAGAGGGGTATTGGCCCACCCAGAGTTAAAATCTTCCCCCTTGGTGGACCAAAGATCTGTTTGGTGCTGCTTGGTGCTGAGACAGACTCAACCCATGCAGCGGGGAAGCGGAGTGAGTTTGTTTACAAACTGTTGCTATTCCTGGCTGTTCCCAGGCAGCAGTTCCTCCTCTGCGATGATTACAGTCTCTGAAGTCCCAGCAGTGAGTGATGAGGGTGATCGGGTTCCTTGAGGCGTATAAATATTTCCGTGCACGTCCTTTTGGCAGGTCGAGGAGTTGCTTGGTTGTGTTAGAGAGAAACAGTGTTTGAAGGTGATGTAGGTACAGCCACGGTCACATCCAACTCCTCCAGGTGAGCTGGGTAGATTTTTTTCCTTTAATCTGGTGTTATGCCAGTATTTTTAAGCACAGTGGCAAGCTCTGAGCCAAGTTCAAACCTTAGCCAAATCGAAGTGAATATAAAGCAATCTATCCAGAAAAGCTGCTGTGCAGATATGCCAACACATCTGAGTGGACTTCGTCTCTTATTGAGTTAATGAGCTGCTTCATCACTTCCAGACATCCCACATTCAGTGAATACTGTGGTAGAGAACTGCCAGTCATACACCTGCAACCTCAATTTGCTTCCTGGCATGGGTTGATTACAACAGTGCTAATTATTTGGCTGCGAGCTGTTCCTTGGTTGAATGAACTTCAAACAAGCTGTAGACACGTAGGGGTAACATCTGCTAGCGCAGTCATCTCTGAAGACCTGCAATTACCTGATCATAGCTCTAGTCCCGTCCTTCTTGCTTGCACAGACCTGAAGAGGATGGCAAACACCACGAGGAAGGTAATAATTGGTTCTTCTCCCTTATGGAAAGGACAAAAGTCATGAGCTCTGGTGAGATGCAGGCTTGAAAGTGCTCTGAAATGGGTGATTTGGGGGAAGTGTAGAGTTTCTGCAACGGGAGATCAGGTCATGCATGTATCTACCAGAGATTACTTTTGATCTTATGCCGGGGAAGGGATATGGACTGGATGATTACTCTAGCTCTCTTAAAACCCCAAATTCAAGGGAACTTTGTTCCGTGGCAGGCTGCACGCTGATCGGGAGTGCTGGGTTAGCACAGTCAGCTCAGCGTGTGGCTGCAAAAGGAGCTGGCTGTGTGTTTTTCACAGGCTCAGACTGCGTGGCTGGTAGATTTACAACGCCTAAGAACCACACAAAATGTTAAATCCATCAAATCTGGTAAATTTAATGCTTATTGCTCAGCAGCAGAGAGGCAGAGCTGACAAAAATGAGTGAGGAAAGAGTTAAAATCTCAGCTTCACCTACCAAGATCTATCCCCTCCTCACAAAGTCGGGGGAGCTTTGCCAGTACAATAGCAATCAAAGATTTCAACTTCGTTCAATATCGAACTTCTCATTCTCTGGGGGTATTTTAATCTGATTCACTGCTTAAAAATAAATTACAATAAGTTCGCAACAAATCTAACGGGGTGCAGTGAGCTAGGTCAAGGTGCCTGGTGATGCCCCCCATGACTAGAGAATCTTCTGGGTTTTGACTCCTGCAATGAGCAAAACTTGTCACTTTACAAGTTACTGAGCTAATTGCACAAAGTAAAGCTCTATCAGCTTTTCATGCCAATGAAGCACAAAGAAAATGCTCAGAAGTGCTTCAACTTGAAAGGGCTGCTCCACTTGAGCACCAACAAGGCTGAAAGTGCTGCTCCCACCCTTCCCGTTGCGTGTACAACTCAAAAATAGCCAAAGTCACAGTATCTTCCTAACGTGGCATTTGTATGTAGGCTACAAGTGCAGTCGTTCTTGGGGGCTGGTGGTAGAAGGGAGAGGTCCGTGCAAGGCTGGGTTGGAGTTGGGATGAAGGAAGAGCTCCTCCAGGTGCGATGCTCTGTGCAGGGCTGGGACTAGATGGCACTAGATGCCTGTCCCCCTGTGTGTGTTCAGGGTGAGGAGGCACCTTTGATTGCCAGCACTGCAGGGCACGTCAAGAGGAGGACACATGAAATGAAGAGGTCAGGTGTAACGTGGATGCAAGTGAAGTGCAGTGGGGACAGTGTCTTCGCATGACCCAAACGGGCTGGTCAGAGAGGCTGAGATGAAGAGGTCACTTCTTGGGTATTTCACGTGTACCCAAGAAATCAGACCCTGCTAAGGGACCAGAACTGGCACAGCACAGAATCACAGAATCAATCAGGTTGGAAGAGCCCTCTGGGATCATCAGTCCAACCGTTGCCCTGACACCACCATGGCAACTAGACCAGGGCACTAAGGGCCATGCCCAGGCTTTTCTTAAACCCCTCCAGAGATGGTGACTCCACCACCTCCCTGGGCAGCCCCTTCCAGTGTCTAATGACCCTTGCTGAGAAGAAATGCTTCCTAATGTCCAACCTGACCCTCCCCTGGCGAAGCTTGAGGCTGTGTCCTCTTGTCCTGTCGCTAGTTGTTTGGGAGAAGAGGCCACTGGGAGAAGAGCACTGTGGTTGTACATGAAAAGGACCCAGTAAAAACTGAGTCTGATGCTTGTTTAACAGCATAATTGAATAATCCGGGTAGCTTTACTGTACCAGATGAATTACAGGTAACACTGCCCAGAACAGTACACGGGATTTGTAGACCAGTTACCTCTGACAGAGAGGAGGGAGGAAGTATCTGCTTTTTTTCCGAGCACAGGATTACAGGATCTCGGATGTGTTTGCCCTTTCCAGATAAATAATTCTGGCACGAGACACATTTCCTGCTGGACTGGCTTGTGCCAGCTGTGCCACCCCGAATTTATAGCCGAGGTAGCTGAGTACACTGCAAACAGAGCCCTCTTTGCAATAAACTATTATAAATAACATTGTCTTGGCAGCATTTTCATGATATTGGCTCTGCAGCAGTTGGCCTTACATTGCAAATAGCAACGACTGGAAACAGGCTGAAATGCCTGTTGGTTTGTGTCATGTGGAGGACACGAAGTGGTTTGGAGGAGAGACGAAACTATTTAGGAGTCAAGGAAGTCAAATGCCTGGAAAGCCAGGGAGATGAAGTCTGGCCCTTTGCTATGCTGGGGAAAACAGAGGGTACAAGTGCCTGAGAAACTTCCTTCTAATTCCCACACTGCCAGCAGGCTCATTTAACCCTTCCGTGCCTCTGTTTTCCCAGCAAAACAGGGACAATCCACAGCACTTCTCTCTTTTGGCGAGGGCTTGAGGGTAAGGAGGTGCAAAAATGCTCTGGGCAACAAACAGCGATGTTGCAAATATACATCTGCTGCAATTTCCCAAGGTGGGACTCAGATGGGACACACCAGCCCAGGAGAGGGGATGGTTTACACCTGCAGAGGCGTGGGGGTGACCAGAGTCCTGCTGAGCTGCATGCCCAAAGTATTCTGGATCTTCCTCCTTCTCCCATCTTAGATTTTTGTACTGATGGCAACTAAATGTGCTCAACTTTTAGTTTGTAACTCCCAAACTATGGACTGGAGGGGTGGGGACAATGGCCAGAGACCAGCCCGGGATGGGAGCAGAGGTGAGATAACTCCCATACTTTTGGCTAATACCATGTGTGTTTGTGTCTTGCCAATGGTGGGACTGAGTGTACCGGGTCTGTGTGCCTGAGAAGTGGCTGGAGTCCATAGCAGTGCTTGCCACAGCTCTTTCTTCTCCCTGTCTATGCCAGCTGTTCCTGTGTCTTCCCTTCCAGCTCTGCAGCAGTGCCTCATGTCCTTCCCAAATCACTCCAGTCCCTCATCCTTCATCCTGACAGGCATCCCTGGGCTGGAGGATGCTCAGTTCTGGATTGCCTTCCCGTTCTGCACCATGTACTTCATGGCAATGCTGGGGAACATCACACTGCTCCTACTGATTAGGATGGACCCAAGCCTGCACCTGCCCATGTTTCACTTCCTCTCCATGCTGGCTGCCATTGACCTCGTGCTCACCACTTCCACCATGCCCAAGCTCCTGAGCATCTTCTGGTTCCACTCCCATGAGATCGACTTTGAGGGTTGTGTGGCCCAGATGTTCTTCATCCACAGCTTCTCCACAATGGAGTCAGGGGTCCTGCTCACCATGGCCTTCGACCGATACTTGGCCATCTGCAAGCCGCTGCGCTACTCTGCCATCCTGACTGGCCTCACTGTTGCCAAGCTGGGCTTGGCTGCTGCGGTGCGTGGCATCGCCATCATCACCCCTCTGACGTGTATGGTGACCAGCCTGTCCTACTGCGGCCCCCACATCATTCACCACTCCTACTGCGAGCACATGTCAGTGGTGAAGCTGGCCTGTGGGGACACCCGACCCAACAGCATCTACGGGATCACAGTTGCCACTGTTGTGGTGGGCTCAGACTCCATCCTCATTGCCGTCTCCTACGTGCTGATCCTGAGGGAGGTCACAAATGTCTCCTCCAGAGAGGCTCGTCTGAAGTCCTTTGGCACCTGTGGCTCCCACATCAGTGTCATCCTGCTCTTCTATGTGCCCGGGCTCTTCTCCTTCTACATTCAGCGCTGGGGCCAGAGGGTCCCTGCTCACCTCCACATCCTCGTGGCTGACCTCTACCTGCTGGTGCCTCCCATGCTCAACCCACTCATCTACGGGATGAGGACCAAGCTGATCCGGGAGCGGGTGCTGAGCCTGCTCTGGCAGACAGGGACCCAGCCCAGGTCCTGACCCCAACCCATCGCTAATGCCAGGTGGGAAGGAATGGGGTTCGGACCAGAGAACAATGGCAGCATGTTTGGGGAGCATAGAAACAGCTTAAACAGCTGTCTGCTGGAAAAGCAGAGTGATCTCTTCATCATCTTGGCCAAACCCTAAGAGCTGGAGGCACCATGGACAATTTGACTGGTGAAACATTACTTTTAGAAAGTGAATTCTACATTCCTGTTCAGAATGGAATGATAGATGGTGTCTAACTGTATCTGTAGTCATCCTCACATCTGTATCACCTCATGATTCTTCTCTTAATCTCAAAGACTGTTACCACTTTGGGAATTAAAGTCTGCTCATGGATTCATCCTCCGCATGTCCCTTTGCTCCCCGATCTCCATTTATTCACCTACTAGTTTTTAGCAGCTGCCTGATCTTGGTGCCTGGCTGTGAGGGGGGAGCGTGGGGGCTGTGTATGTACATTTACACAACACACTCATCCAGATGTTGGCCCAAATAGATGTTTTTTTCCTCCCAATCCTGTCCTGAAACCTTACTGACGCATTAGACTTAGTGCCCTAGTCTAGTTGCCATGGTGGTGTCAGGGCAATGGTTGGACTCGATGATCCCAGAGGGCTCTTCCAACCTCATTGATTCGGTGATCCTGTGATTTGCAGCAATCACAAAACCTCAGCTCATTCGAGAACAGTTGCACAAGGTTTTGTTCCTTTCTTATTAGAAACACCAAAACAGCACCAGCCATGAAATGTTGTTCTACAAAATTTTTTTCCCAATATTTTAACGAGAATCCCTAACTCTCTGTTTTGTTGTGTCTTCCCTAAGCATACAGGCAACTGTAATGGGATTCTGAGAACCTCCAGTTTTTCTTGAGTCTTCACTTGCCTCCGAACTCCTGTGAGATCATAGAATAACATTTTATGCAGATCTCCTTATGCAAAAGACAGGGCCACAAACTAAAAAAAAAAAGCCTGTGGGGCTGTTGTAGGAGGGTCACCTCTGAGCACTGGAGGCGAGGAGCAGGAGTGTGGATTAAAGTAGGGGAGCAGAGAACAGGGACTAAGCTCCTCTTCTTCTCCTCAGCAAACCTGTACCTGATTTTAACTATGATGAAAACCCATCTCCTAACACCACGTACTGACTTACCATCCCAGCTCTCCTTGTGCCTTCACCCTGTGGAAATCAGGGGACAGGAATTCCCTGAGTTTAGTCTCTAAGGGAAGCCTGAGGTCCTGCATGTATCCTGCACCGAGCTAGAGAGGAAAGAGGAGCGTTACAAAGAGCTGTGGTGACCACCAAACCCAAGCTGGTGGGTATGAACTCAATTCTTTCAGTGTCTCCTGACCCTGCTGCCTTTGGGTGCCTTCTGGATTACACAGTCGTATCCCCCACCACCATCACCACCCTCCACAACAGTACAACCTACACAATGCCCAACAACTAAAATACAGGGCAGATCCTCCCACCTGATTTGGAGACCAGACTCTTCCAACCCAAGTCTCATAGTCTTGGTCCCAGTTGGGGCTGGACCATGCCAGTGGTAGGTGCACTGCCTGGAGCCTGCCAGGCAGCAGATTTATTCTCCAGTTACAGGATCTGCCTCCACTGCCATTGCCTGATCACAGAATCACAGAATCAATGAGGTTGGCAGAGCCCTCTGGGATCATCGAGTCCAACCGCTGCCCTGACACCACCATGGCAACTAGACCAGGGCACTAAGTGCCATGTCCAGGCTTTAACTGATGCTGCCCAGGTGGGATGCACTGCTCCCAGTATCACCCAACCTTCCCCTTCACTGGGGACACCCAGTCAGGCTTGGTGCAGCTCTTCTCATCCCCTTCAGGGGAGCACATCACTGCTTTCAGCAGCCCTTTCACCATGCAGTGCCAGCCCTCTTTGGTCAGGGGGTTTTCAATGGCAAACCCTGGCTTTGCAGAAGAAGGAGACTTAGATCAGACTTAAACTGAAAGAGGGGAGATTTAGATGAGATGTGAGGAAGAAATTCTTGGCTGTGAGGGTGGTGAGAGCCTGGCCCAGGTTGCCCAGAGAAGCTGTGGCTGCCCCCTCCCTGGCAGTGTTCAAGGCCAGGTTGGATGGGGCTTGGAGCAACCTGGTCTGGCGGAAGGTGTCCCTGCCTGTGGCAGGGGGTTGGAATTAGATGATCTTTAAGGTCCCTTCCAACCGAAACCAGTCTGTGATTCTGTGATTCTATGATAGATAAAATTAGTCTCAATTAGGTCAAAGTGGCCAGAATTGGTCTGCCACATGATTCCTGTCTAGCTGTGCTCTTTCTGCTGTTGCCTCAGAGGATGTAAAGCCCAAGTGTGGGACAGGACATCCCGACCCTGACTTCCAGCCTCTGACAGGACGGAGACAGCCAGGAGCTCCATCTCATGGTCAGACAGACCATGGAAGGAGATCCAGACCTCCTCACATCTGGAAAGATTCAGCATCCTGGAAAGAGGGAGCTGCCAATGCCAAGCTCAGGGACCTGGGTTTGGAAGGCTGCAGGGTCAAAGGACGAGGAAGAGTTAAGCTACACCAAGGCACTGTAGGGGATTGGCAACAATATCACTCCAATTAAACAAACTGAATTAGGAGGTTAGTCAGTAAATGAGCTAGTCAGCCACACACCGGCATGTGTGTGGCCTCTGAGCCGTGAGACAGACACCCGGCATTCCTCTCAGCAAAATTATAAATGCTTCCACCACGAAAAGCTGCTGGGGCAGAGAAGCAGGAGACATTCCTGGTGGAAGCAGGGCTGGCCAGCATCGCTCCTGCAGGGGTTGGGTGAGTTGGGTACCTCTGGTGATTCATCTGGACAAACCCACAGCAGCAAGCCAGGTAGGTCATCCATCGGTGCACGGATTTGAAATACATTCTCTACAAAAAAAAAGCACCACGAGTTTTGAAAAAAATCTGAGGCAACCTTGGCTTCTTGCAAGAGAAAATTCGCAGACCAGTTTGCACATTGTCATCTCAGGGAGTTTGCTTTACAACTGAATAAATTTAAGGTTAAATTTCACACTGAGAGAGGAAAGTAGAGGTAATTTCCCAGCTGTTAGAGCAGGGTGGAGGGTGGGAGCTGTCTTCCAACAGATGCATGAAAGCAAAATATCCCAGGATGCTGTCAGTGTTCCTGGATAGGATAAGCTGTCACACCTAAAGCAACAGACACTCGGCTCTGTCACCCAGAAAGTCCTTTTCAGCTCCATCTTTCTAGATACAGAGCAAGACAAATGGGAGATGGGATATCAAATAGTCGGTGCTGATGGAGGGGTTAAAAATTGTCCTGCAGGTCCAGAATAAAACTTCCATCATCTGAGGTTTACTTACTTCCACATCTCATGGTGGAATGTGGAGGAAGAACAAGGATTAACTAACTCTCAGGTTGGACATTAGGAAGCATTTCTTCTCAGCAAGGGTCATTAGCCATTGGAAGGGGCCGCCCAGGGAGGTGGTGGAGTCCCCATCTCTGGAGGGGTTTAAGAAAAGCCTGGCCATGGCACTTAGTGCCCTGGTCTAGTTGCCATGGTGGTGTCAGGGCGTCATGGTGTGTTTCCTTTCTCATATTCTTCCCTAAGGGTCTGCTTTTGATGCTGGACATAGGATCTGAGGCTGGATGGACCTTTGGTGTGACCCAGGGTATGGCTGTCCTTGTGTGCCTGGTCCCTCCTCACTCAGGCTCCTGCAGTGACCACCATGCCCCACTCGTGCCCCACCAACACCTCGCTGTTGGAGCTGCACCTGATGGGCATCCCGGGGCTGCAGCACCTGCACCACTGGATCTCCATCCCCTTCTGCATCATGTACCTCGTCACGCTGGCCGGGAACAGCACCCTCCTGTGCGTGATAAAGGCTGATCCCAGCCTGCACCTGCCCATGTTCCTCTTCCTGTCCATGCTGGCTGTCATTGACCTGGTGATGTCCACCTCCATCACCCCCAAAATGCTGGACATCTTCTGGTTTCACTCCACTGCCATCAGCCTGGATGCTTGTCTTACCCAGATGTACTTTGTTCACGCTTTCTCTGTGATGGAGTCGGGGGTGCTGGTGGCGATGGCCTTTGACCGCTACGTGGCCATTTGCAACTCACTGAGGTACCTGTCCATCCTGACCAGCCCCGTTGTGGCTGCCATTGGCTTGGCTACCTTGCTGAGGGCTGTGGCTTTCATGAGCCCCCTCACCTTCCAGATTCCCCACCTGCCTCTCTGCAGCCCGGCAGTCGTGGACCATTCGTACTGCGAGCACATGGCTGTGCTCAAACTGGCCTGTGGAGACGCTGGCTTCAGCAACACCTACAGCCTCTCCGTCTCCACCTACGTGGGCAGCTTCGACTCGCTGCTCATCGCCCTCTCGTACGCGCTCATCCTCCGAGCTGTGCTCAGCCTCTCCTCCCCACAAGCCCGCAAAAAAGCCTTCAGCACCTGCGGCTCACACCTCTGCGTCATGGCCCTCTTCTACGTCCCTGGGCTGCTCTCCATGTACATGGAGAGGTACCACCAGGAGCTTCCACCCCACATCCAGGTCCTGTTGGCTGATGTCTACCTCCTCATCCCACCAGCATTCAACCCCCTGATCTATGGCATCAGGACGAAGCAGATTCGTGACAGAGCATGCAGGGTGATCTCCTGGAGGAGACCCATGGCAGGTGGGACTGGGCCTGGCCTTCAGGGCACAGGGCTGGGACTCATGAAGTCCGTTCCCTAGAGCGGCCAAACCCTCTGCTGGACCTTGGTGTGGCCCTCAGCGTACGTTCAGAGCCGCAGGTGCCCCAGGAAATGTCAGCACCCACTGAAGTCAGGTCAGCACCAAGGGCTTCAGCCGGTTGGTCTCCTGCCCATCCCTAGCACAAGGCGGTGACATTGGCACAGCACCTCTGAGTGGTCCAGCTCCCTCAGATCTCCCAACTTGGAGCCACCACCTGACCTTGTTCTGGCAAAATGCCCTAGAGCAGCTGAACCACAGGAAACAGCTGTTTCCTTAACATGTCACTTTATACGCAGTGGAGCGGTGCCAAGAGATGTAACGGACATGGGACCACAGGACCACGGGATAACTCAGGCTGCAAGGGACCTCAGGAGGTCTCTAGTCCAAACTCCTGCTCAAAGCAGGGTCACCTACGAGGTCAGGCCAGGTTGCTGAGAACATCCCCTTCCTCTTGGTGAAGGTCTGTCAGACCTTCTGTGGAGCAAGTACCTGCACACAGCCACCACCGCCCTGAATGCACCAACACAGCACACACTTTGTCACTGAGGTGAATCACCTGAACACCTCTCTGGCTCTGTTCCCCACCCCTGCAGCAGGGCTATACCACAGCATCAATTCAGCAGCATCCAGTTGCCACCTCCTTGATGACTTCTTCATGCTCTAACAGGTAAAGTCACCCCAGTGGAAGTGGCAGTTGGTTCCTCTGCACCGAGGAGTGCCATGGAGGTCAGCACAGAGAGCTGAGGTGCCTGCTGGTCTCTGGGCGTTGCTGTGCTTCTGCCCTGCGCGGGGGCAGAGGGCTCTGCCTTGCTCCCCCAGCCCTCTCCATGCACCATGGACCTGGTTTTGGCTGGGATAGAGTTAATTTTCTTTATAGTAGTTTGTAGGATGATGTTTTGGGTTTGTGATGAAAGCGGTTGTGTTGGGTCTGGCTGAGATGGAGTTAATTTTCCCCCCAGTGCTGTGCTCTATACTGGTAGACAGGGATGTGCTGGTAACACACCAGTGCTGTGGCTACTGCTGAGCAGTATCACGGCTGGCTCTCCAACATCCCCCCTCATCAGGGTGGGCAAGATCTTGGGAGGGGACATAGCCAGGACAGCTGACCCAAACTGACCCAAACTGACCCAAACTGACCAACGGGATGTTCTGTACCACATGACATCTGCTCAGCAATAAAAGCTAAGAGAAAGGAGGAGGAGGAGGAGGCATTTGTTAATACGACCTTTGTCTTCCAGAGCAACCGCTACGCACACTGAAGCCCAACTTCCCAGGAAGTGGCTGGACATCATCTGCTGATGGGAAATAGAGAATAAATCTTTTGTTTTCCTTTGCTTTTGCTTTATTAAACTGCCTTTATCTTGACCCATGAGTTGGGTTTTTTTTTCCATCTTATATTCTCCTCCCCCCCCGTCCTGCTGAGGAGGGGAGTGATAGAGCAGCTTGGTGGGCATCTGGCATCCAGCCAGTGTCAACCCACAGAATCCCATAATCAATGAGGTTGGAAGAGCCCTCTGGGATCATCAAGTCCAACCATTGCCCTCACACCACCATTTCAACTAGACCAGGGCACTAAGTGCCATGTCCAGGCTTTTCTTCAACCCCTCCAGAGATGGTGACTCCACCACCTCCCTGGGCAGCCCCTTCCAATGCCTAATGACCCTTGCTGAGAAGAAATGCTTCCTAATGGCCAACCTGACCCTCCCCTGGCCAAGCTTGAGGCTGTGTCCTCTTGTCCTATCGCTGGTTGCCTGGGAGAAGAGGCCGACCCCCACCCTGCTACAACCTCCCTTCAGGTAGTTGTAGACTGCACTAAGGTCACCTCTGAGCCTCCTCTTCTCCAGGCTAAACACCCCCAGCTCCCTCAGCCGTTCCTCGCAGGTCAGACCCTCCAGACCCTTCCCCAGCTTGGTCGCCCTCCTCTGGACTCGCTCCAACACCTCAACACCTTTCTTGAAGTGCGGCGCCCAGAACTGGACACACCACAGCAGTGAACCCACCACAGCAGTGTTGGTAACACGGAGATGTTTTAGTCACTGCTGAGCAGCGCTTGCACAGCCTCAAGGGCTTTTCTGCTCCTCATGTTGCCCCAGCAGCGAGTAGCCTTGACATGCACGAGGAGCTGGGAGGGGACACAGCTGGGAGAGCTGACCCCAGCTGACCAAAGGGATATCCAAGACCAGGCTGGATGAGGCTTGGAGCAACCTGGTCTGGTGGAAGGTGTCCCTGCCCGTGGCAGGGGGGTTGGAACTGGATGGGCTTCAAGGTCCCTCCCAACCCAAACCATTCTATGATTGTATATAACGCCACGCTCAGCAATACAAACTCGGAGTGGGGGGAGGTTTGCCAGGGCTGCCATTGCTCAGGGACTGGCTGGGCATCAGTTGGCTGGTGGTGACCTGCAGCAGGAACCTCTCTGCCAGGTGCCGAGGCTGTTGGGTTGTATGATTAAAGGTTCCCCTCCATAAACCCAAAGGAGCAGAGCAACATGGCAGGTAGGGGATGCCCTCCTCAGAGCCAGCAGAGCCCTCAGCCTGGCTGCTCCCCAGGCTGTCCCAGGAGGATGGTCAGCCCACAGCCAGGTGTGAGACCTCCAAGTTGGTCAATGGCAGTGGATCTCCCTCCTGGCAAACTGACATGGGTTATGGCCTACGGGGTGGGGGGACAATGGGTATGGGATGCCAGGAAGAACAGTTTGGAACTGTGCGGCACTCGCTATGGGATCACAGAATCACAGAATCAACCAGGTTGGAAGAGCCCTTTGGGATCACCGAGTCCAACCATTGCCCTGACACCACCATGGCAACTAGACCAGGGCACTAAGTGCCATGTCCAGGCTTTTCTTAAACCCCTCCAGAGATGGTGACTCCACCACCTCCCTGGGCAGCCCCTTCCAATGGCTAATGACCCTTGCTGAGAAGAAATGCCTCCTAATGTCCAACCTGACCCTCCCCTGGCCAAGCTTGAGGCTGTGTCCTCTTGTCCTAGCACTGGTTGCCTGGGAGAAGAGGCCGACTCCCACTGCGCTACACCCTCCCTTCAGGTAGTTGTAGACTGCACTAAGGTCACCTCTGAGCCTCCTCTTCTCCAGGCTAAACACCCCCAGCTCCCTCAGCCGTTCCTCATAGGTCAGACCCTCCAGACCCTTCATCAGGTCTTCCATGTCTAAGCACAGCTTCTAGAAGGATTCATATGTATATACAATTTCCTCCAAAAGCATTCATCCTACTCAGCCAGAGAGGAGAACAGGATGAGGCCATTGATGCTGTTTGTTTGTGTGTGTTTTCAGTCTGTGTTGACCTGTGTGACTGACTGGTCTCCACTTGCAAACAACCTGGGGCAGGGCCTGTGTTTGCACCCTGTAGTCATAGAATATCAGAATCACAGAAGGGTTTGGGTTGGAAGGGACCTTAAAGCCCATCTAGTTCCAACCCCCTGCCACGGACAGGGACACCTTCCACCAGACCAGGTTGCTCCAAGCCCCATCCAACCTGGCCTTGAACACTGCCAGGGAGGAGGCCCAGATCAGCAGCCAGGAATCTCCTGGGTGCAAAAGCAATAAACACATGGACATGTATGACATGACAGGTTCCAGAGTGTGTGAGAAGCATGGGGGACCTCCTTTGGGAAGAAAGTCTGGCTTTGGGTGTACTGAAACTTCCTGATCTGCCACTGAGGCGTATCAACCAGAGAAGTGAATTCCAAGCAAAACAGCCTAAATACAAGAGTTTTTCTTGAAATCCTGCTCCCTACCTGCAGTCTATCACTGTGTCCCTGCCCCGCTGCATGACCTGACCACTGAAGACATTCCCTCTGCTTGACAGGACGCAATGCCATTTTGTGTGTCTGGAAAGGAGAAACTGCAAGGCACCATCACCATCCAACATGCAGAGATCTCTGCAGGCTGGGGGTGCATTTGTGGCTGGATGGATTTGTTTGGGCGTGGAGAAGACATGGGTCCCTGGAGGGAGGAGAGACCAAGAGAAAAATGTGCATAAGACCATGGCAGTAGAGATAACATTGAGTCCACATGGAGCTGAGTGATGGATGGTAGAAATTCCCTGTCCCAAACGGGCTCTCAGTGGTAGCTCTTATGAGCTGCTTTGAGGTAGAAGCTCTGACAGACTGAAGCATCCCAGATGTCAGGGCTGATGCACCCATCCTACATCAGGTCTGTGCTTCCCAGACCATGCGTGGGGTCAGGCAGTCCCAGACATGCTCCCAGGCTCTCCAGGACAGCCGAACAGTTGGAGTAGAGTTCGTGGGATGAGGCAGTTCACATGGGGACTCCTCAAGGAAACAGAGATGTGTTGGAGGCTTCATCTCCATCTCACACCTTGAGCGTACACACACCTTCCTCTGGGAACGTGCTGAGTTGGAGAGAGGACACAGGGGCTGTGAAGAAACTGCTCTTAGGGCAGGGAATGCATCTGCAGAAGAAAATCCCTTCTTTAGGAAAACCTCCCCTTTCTGACAAAATCTTTAGGAATGACGTTCCCTGCACATCACAAATGACCATGTCTTCATCTCCTCCCTCATCTCACACGTCCCTCATTGCCGAGCCTCTGTGCTGAACAAATCCTGTGCTGTCCTCCGAGATTTTAGGGGGGCAGGAAGCATTGAGGGTGGAGACAGAAGAGACAGGACAAGGCAGAAGAGGGTCTCAGTGGGAGAGGGGTGGGGTGGAACCTCTCCGGGGCAGTCCCACCTCTCCCCTCAGTTCTGTGCTTGTACGGCCCTGACACAGGGCAGTAAAATAAGTGTACCTGCTTCCCCTATACCAGGTAGGATAACTTTATATGGATGGCAGGAAAATAGAGGAGGAGCTCCACTTCAGAATGGCGTTCCTCTTGTGCTGTGCTTCTGCTCACACATAGGTTCTCACCTGCACTTCCCAGAATCTTTTTTTGGAAAATAAACTAAAAAATTAAGGAAAATTAGGGATTTGTTCCCTAATGAGCTGGCATTCTGCTAATGACCCTTATAGGCAGGCCTTACGCCTGCTAGAGGCTTGCCATCACGTGTGGTTTCCTTATGCATGATCAGTAGGCATCGTTCCTCACCTACGGACTGTGTGATGCAGCCAGGGCTCAGGACCTGCTGTGAGATCCTATCTCCCCACATGGATTCTTGCACAAGCTCTTTTCAGGGATTCAGCAGACATGAAAGTTTGCTGTAATGGTTCTGAGTGGAGAGGAGAATGGAAACTCAGGGTTTCCAAACCATCTTGCTCTCTCTGGCAAAACCAAAGGGATTTTTCTCCACTTCAGAAGGACTTTGTAGTTTACTTTTTGTTCATTGGCCTCATGGGCACCTGGCAGGCTCTGGAGAGCACCATGCCCCTGAGATCCCAATGGTATGACACTATGAGGGAGAGCTAATGAAAGAATCACAGAATCACAGGCTGGTTTGGGTTGGAAGGGACCTTAAAGCCCATCCAGTTCCAACCCCCTGCCACGGGCAGGGACACCTTCCACCAGACCAGGTTGCTCCCAGCCCCATCCAACCTGGCCTTGACCACTGCCAGGGAGGGGTGCAGCCACAAAAAGCTGGAGCAGTCTTGGAAATTTCCATCTCCTCACAGGACAGACAACCCCATCTCTGCATCCTCCATCTGCTGTGCCTGAGGGGATTTCTGGAGGACAGATTAATGCCCCAGTGTTGCTGCACTTAGAGACATGCAGAGATGTACTGCTGCAGCCTTCCAGGTGACAGTCCTACAGATGAGACCATCTGTAGTCTCATCTGATGAGACAGATACCTGTGCTTATCTTCTCGGCAGACTGGGATCTTTGCTTAGGCTGCAAAGCTCCTCTGTGCTATGTTTTTTCCATCTCCCAGGACAAGGAGTCCCTGTGGTCAGGGTTCTTCAGCACTGCTGTGATTCTGATAATAATATTGTGCCAGGCAGTGGCTGCAGAGGAGAGCTTCTGGAAGCATACCCTTGCCTTGGATGTAGGCACCTGGGGACGTGACTCTGGATTCAGACACAAGTGCCTGGAGGTAGGTGTCCACACATGCTTGTGTGCATGAGTGCTTGGTGTCTAAGCTCTGGGTGCAGTCAGTGGACATCCAGCCCCTATGGTCAGCAGATCCTGGAGAGCAGCTCAGCTCACCCGAGGGCAAACCCCTACGTTTAGGGAATTAGTTACTCTGAAGGCTCCGTGCTCGAGGTCTTCTCTGACTGCAACAGGGTTTCAGAGCCTCAGAGTGTCATTCCACTGCCCCTTCCTTGGATGTCTACGGCCACTTGAGATACCCCCAGGCACCCAAGGAATCCATGTGGGACAGGCAGACCATCTCCCCAGGTTTGCAGGGACCTGCACCCTGCTGGGTGTAAAGGAAGTGGGGGCCAAGAGGGACACACTGAGGGTCTCAGATGGTGCTGGGCAGCTGAACCATGCCCTGAGTTTTTGCAGAGGGACCCTCATGTAGACCCTGAGATCCGGTGTGTTAGACTGGGGCTTGCACCATCACGGGTGCAATGCACCAGTACTTAGTGCCATGGTCTAGTTGCCATGGTGGTGTCAGGGCAATGGTTGGACTCGATGAGCCCAGAGGGCTCTTCCAACCTGATGGATTCGGTGATTCTGTGATTCTGTGGGTGCACAGCTCTGTTTTGCAGCAGTGGCTGGTCCGAAAGGCTGGTCCGTGTCACTGGCAGCACGTGGGTCTGCTCAGGAGCGTGGGTTGGTGGAAGCAGCCACGGCTTAACCTCACTGATAAATCTGGAGCCACACCTGCCTCCTGCAGCTGCTGGTTACCAGGATGCAGGGAGTCAGTGCAGTGCGATTCTGTGCAGTAATTAAAAAGGAATTTTAATCCTGTTCCAGCCTCTAAAATGTCCTAATTCGCAGACATTTAGGCCAGAAGGTAAGCGCTTCTGTCCTGACTGGTCTTTTCAGCCAGCAGCTCCTGCAGCAACCCCAAACCTGTGGCTAAGCCGTAGTTCAAATGGAGGGTTTAAAGCCTACAAAAGTCTGCTCTCTATTTTAAAACTTAGAATCATAGAACCATAGAATGGTTTGGGTTGGAAGGGACCTTAAAGATTATGTAGTTCCAACCCCCTGCCACGGGCAGGGACACCTTCCACCAGACCAGGTTGCTCCAAGCCCCATCCAACCTGGCCTTGAACACTGCCAGGGACGGGGAACTTCAGGTGCTGTGTTTCCTTAGTGTCTCCCAGTATCTTCTTTATTTCTATTCTGAACTTGTCTAGCTTCTCCTTCTCACTACTGCCACACTAAGTATGTCTAATGTTAAATTTAACCCAAAGAATCCTGTAGGGGGGCTGTACACAGGTGAATTTTACTCCACGTTGTCACTATCATGGGTATTGTCAGCCACAAGCTTGCTGCTTGCTAAAAAGCTCCTGGAGGATGGTCATCCAGGCTGATCATCATCTCCTTTAGCAGGCAGGGATCTGGTGTGGTCACCACCTGCCTGGTCTTTGCAGCTCTGTGGGGAGAAGCAGCAGTAGCAAAGTTTTATCACAAATGAACATGTAGATCCTGCCCACCACACTCAGACTCTTCTTGTCCCTCCAGGATGGTTCTCTGGAGTTTCTCTACTACATTCAAGGTTGTCCCATCAGAATAAAACCTCAGAAATTCATCTTTTCCTCTGAGTACCACCTAGTTTTGCAGGCTTCTCTCACAGGTTAATGACAGAATGAAGACAGGGCATGAAAAGACATTTTGCTGATCACACTTAATGTCCCAGAGCACTTCCTGAGACCACCTTGTACCCTACAAATCTGGAGGAACTTCCTATGTTGAGCCTGTTGCAGGGAAGCCAGGGCTGCTCAGGCAGAAGGGCTGTCTGAGGGGACCTGGATGCTGACCTTTTTCTCTCCTCTTGCAGCTTACTTCAAGATGTCAGCTGAGAGGTGGTGAGCAACCAGCGAAGAAATAAGCCTTTCACAAGCAATGAACTGTAAAAGCCCCTTGGTTGTCCCTGGTGGCACAACGAAACGTGAACTTCTTCATCTTATAGGAACTTTCAAGCCATAAAAGCCCCATTTATTCAGCGTTTCTGATCCATTCCCCCTACCTGGTCACGTTATGCTGTAGCACACATTGTAGTAACAATGTGAATTGTGATTTGACTCCTGCAGCGATGCAGAGTCCCCACCTTATCCCCCCTAGCTCTGGACACCTCAGGGCTCAAAACTGGGCTCCTTCTTTTAAGCACAAAAGCAAGATTCTCCTGCATGGCTTCTGATCTCTTCAACCACCCCAACAGCAGCTCCTCCTCCTTCATTCTTGTGGGTGTCCCCAGCCTGGAAGCTTTTCCCACCTGCCTGGGCATCCTTTTCTGCTTGGGCTATATCATTGCCTTGGTAGGAAATGGGGTAGTTTTGCTTGTCGTTGGGCTGGACAACTCCCTGCGTGACCCCATCCACTGCTTCCTGGGCATGCTGGCCGTCATCGATGTGGTGATGGTGACATCCATCGTCCCCAAGATGCTGAGCGTGTTCTGGCTGAATTCTATGGAGATTGGCTACACGGCCTGTTTTGCTCAGATGTTCCTTGTTCACTCCACAACATCAGAGGAGTCAGGAGTGCTCCTGGCCCTCGCTATTGACCGCTACGTTGCCATTTGTCACCCTCTCAGGTACCAAGCCATCTTGAACCCCCAAACGATTGCCCAAATAGGCCTGGCCATTGTGATGAGAGCTCTCCTTTTCATGGTGCCCTTGACAAGGATGGTGACAAACCTCCCCTACTGCCGTTCCCATGTGGTTCCCCACTCGTACTGCGAGCACATGGCTGTGGCGAAGCTGGCGTGCGCAGACCCCAGACCCATCGGGCTTTACAGTGTGGCTGGGTCCTCTCTTATAGTAGGGATGGACGTGGCTTTCATTGCTGTGTCCTATGGGATGATCCTTAAAACTGCCCTGGGGAAGAAATCATGCTGGAAGGCCTTCAGCACCTGCGGGTGTCACATCTGCGTGATCCTGCTGTTCTACGTCCCTGGGATCGTCTCCATATACGCACAGCACTTCGGCAGCAGCGTATCCGTGCACGCACAGGTTCTGCTGGCTGATCTCTACCTGACCCTCCCCACCATGCTGAACCCCGTCATTTACAGCCTGAGGACCAAGCAGATCCGTCAAGCAGTGCTCAAAGTGCTGTTTCCCAGGAAGGTTCGTGCCTGACACAGTAGTCAGTGGTTTTCCAGGTGTATTCACCTGTGCACATGGATTTCATTCCTGTTGCATGCACATGGTGAACAGAAGCAATGAGAGGAGGCGGGGAGGACTTCTTGGCTTAAATGACCAATGAGACCTTACTCTGTGATGAGAGTTATTTGGGACTGGGATCATTAGCCAATACCAGAGTCATATTTCCCTTCCTTCTTTCCAGGTGATACAGAGAAGTAAGCAGCCACCTTTGAGTTCTGAGATGTTCCCATTGCCATGAACATCCCTGTGATAACCAAGCTGGTGAAGGGTCTGGAGGGTCTGACCTACGAGGAACGGCTGAGGGAGCTGGGGGTGTTTAGCCTGGAGAAGAGGAGGCTCAGAGGTGACCCGATTCTGTGATTCTATTCTGTGAGTGATGAAATTGAGAGAATTCATTAGAGGTGAAAGGCTGTGTCCCAGAGGTGCTCATGGTCCTCTGCTTGGCAGGGGAAGTTTCATCCAGAGAGAAGAAACATGACCCTGCTTGGGTCTGAGGATGGAGGAGGAGTAGAGGGATGAGGTTGGGGAACTGTGTCCATCAACACAAGGATTCGGAAGAAAAGCATACAGAGATGGCATGTCTCCTCCAACAGTAAAGGAGTGGGACAACTCTCATCCTCCTCAGACACGTTCAGGGCAAAAGTCCACGTGGTCCCCACCATCTCCCTACAGTCATGGCAATGAAAGAGGCAGGTGCAGCGTAGTTCCTCTGACCTATTTCAGATATCAGCTTTAGGCTGGGTTGAATACTGCTGTAAAGTCACTGTTTGTCTCCATGAATATGAAGGCAATCTGGAGGAGTAGCTCCAGCCATGGATTGACACCACGTCTACAGCTGTCACCTGTGTTTGTTCAGATGGATCCCACTCAAAATGTCATGTTTAGTCTTCACTTCTACATTAACTTAAAAATTAAACTCAGTGAAATGCGTTCAGCTTCAAAACTGTTTTAAATGTGTCATTCCCATGTCAAAAATATATTTTTCCTGTCTTTGTGGTGTTTATCTGACTTTCTTCTGCACACTTCCCTGACACCTTGAAAAAAACAGTTGGCAGAATGTTTCTGCTCTCCTGAATTTGCACTTTTTGCTGTACTCAACTTGCACGTTTCAGCCTTGTGCTGCCTGGGGCTTGGGGGGGGGATCTGGTGGGGACAAGGACAGCTCATGCCATGGTCAGAGCCAGGAGAGACTTGCAGCTACTTGTTCAGCGGAGCCAGAAATGAAACTGCACTTGCATTGCTCCAGGCAGAAACACAAAGAAGGTCTTTCACAGAATCACCGAATCAGTGAGGTTGGAAGAGCCCTCTGGGCTCATCGAGTCCAACCATTGCCCTGACACCACCATGGCAACTAGACCAGGGCACTAAGTGCCATGTCCAGGCTTTTCTTAAACCCCTCCAGAGATGGTGACTCCACCACCTCCCTGGGCAGCCCCTTCCAATGGCTAATGACCCTTGCTGAGAAGAAATGCTTCCTAATGTCCAACCTGACCCTCCCCTGGCAAAGCTTGAGGCTGTGTCCTCTTGTCCTAGCGCTGGTTGCCTGGGAGAAGAGGCCGACTCCCACTGCGCTACAACCTCCCTTCAGGTAGTTGTAGACTGCACTAAGGTCACCTCTGAGCCTCCTCTTCTCCAGGCTAAACAACCCCAGCTCCCTCAGCCGTTCCTCATAGGTCAGACCCTCCATTCCTGCCTTCCTTGGTCATCTCCTAGCACCTGCCATTCGTAAAAGAAATTAGATGAGAGAGAATCAACTTGGGACTAAGGCTGTTACCATCCACCCCCTCGCTGAGGTTATTACAGAAGATGCCTGGAGAGGAGTCATGCTTGTGGGAATCTCCATCCAGGAGGTGACTCCTGGCAGCATTGCCTGGGGTGATTTATGCACAGCTCTGCCCTCGCACACAGGAGATGTTTCTTTCTCAGCGTGAGCATCCCCGAGGGTGGCAGATGTCTGCAAGCAGAGAGCAAGGTGGGTGGCTGTACGGAGTCAGGGCACGGCAGGCTGCTCCAGCACGGGAGGCTGGTGGGACTTCAGCATCTGCCCTGTCTGCATTCACAGTGGGAGCCCATTAGGAAAAAGGCAATTGCTGGAAAATTTATTTTAAAAGTAGTTTTTCAAAATCTTAAAGTTTCTTATTAAATGAAACTGCAGACCCGAGGCTGCAGAATTCTGATTTTTTAAAGTGTTTTTTTTGCATAAAAATAGGACTTGAATTTTAAAAAGTAAACATATTAATACCAAACTTTTTAACCAAAACCAGAAATCATTTGCTGCAGTAGAGTCAGCTTGTTTCAGTTTGTATAAATTAATCAATAATTAGCTAAATACACATTTTTGTGTAAAACAAACTAGATTTTCAGCCATGGATCATCTTCTTAATCCCTTGCATACAAGAGCAGGTATCTGAACAGAAAGCCATGGGCACGCAGACGGGGCTTCTGGCCAACAGGTTGGTGAAACAGGCTGGATTGTGTGACATGTGGTGCAGCTCGCTTGGGATCGGGTGGAGAGGTGGAGGGGACAGGCAGTCCGTTGTCCCAGGATCCCACCCAACCCTGCTGACCCAGGATCCCGACCCAGCTAGGGGACAAAGCTTTATTTTGGGGAGGTATCCTGCATCCTTCAAGAAAGACATTGAGGTGTTGGAGCGAGTCCAGAGGAGGGCGACCAAGCTGGGGAAGGCTCTGGAGGGTCTGACCTACGAGGAACGGCTGAGGGAGCTGGGGGTGTTTAGCCTGGAGAAGAGGAGGCTCAGAGGTGACCTTAGTGCAGTCTACAACTACCTGAAGGGAGGGTGTAGCACAGTGGGAGTCGACCTCTTCTCCCAGGCAACCAGTGATAGGACAAGAGGACACAGCCTCAAGCTTGGCCAGGGGAGGGTCAGGTTGGCCATTAGGAAGCATTTCTTCTCAGCAAGGGTCATTAGCCATTGGAAGGGGCTGCCCAGGGAGGTGGTGGAGTCACCATCTCTGGAGGAGTTTAAGAAAAGCCTGGACATGGCACTTAGTGCCATGGTCTAGTTGCCATGGTGGTGTCAGGGCAATGGTTGGACTCGATGAGCCCAGAGGGCTCTTCCAACCTCATTGATTCTGTGATTGATTCTGTGATCGGTGGTGCAATTTGTGGAGGAGGAGCAAGCACCCTAGGAGCACACACCGCACCAGGGCACACTCAGGGCATGGTCAGGAGCTGGAGCTTTGCCTTTGATGTGAGCAGGTGTCCTAAACACCGTGCTAGCAGCCAGGTCACACAGTGCTCGCCTTTGTGCCCTGTCTTAGAATCATAGAACCACAGACTGGTTTGGGTTGGAAGGGACCTTAAAGCCCATACAGTCCCAACCCCCTGCCACGGGCAGGGACACCTTCCATCAGACCAGGTTGATCCAAGCCCCATCCAACCTGGCCTTGAACACTGCCAGGGAGGGGGCAGCCACAGCTTCTCTGGGCACCCTGGGCCAGGCTCTCACCACCCTCACAGTCAAGAATTTCTTCCTCAGATCTCATCTCAATCTCCCCTCTTTCAGTTTAAAACCATTCTCCCTCATCCTGTCACTCCATGCCCTTGTCAAAAGCCCCTCTCCAGCTTTCCTGTAGTCCCTTCAGGCACTGGAAGGTGCTAGAAGGTCTCCCCGGAGCCTTCTCTTCTCCAGGCTGAACAGCCCCAGCTCTCTCAGCCTGTCTCCAGAGCAGAGGGGCTCCAGCCCTCTGAGCATCTCCGTGGCCTCCTCTGGACTCGCTCCAACAGCTCCGTGTCCTTCTTCTGTTGGGGCCCCACAGCTGGACGCAGCACTGCAGGGGGAGTCTCCCGAGAGCAGAGTAAAGGGTAGAATCCCCTCCCTCGCCCTGCTGGCCACGCTGCTGGGGATGCAGCTCATGACACCCTTGGCCACCCTTGCTCATGGCCAGCTTGGTGCCCACCAGGACCTTCTCTGCCAAGCTGCTTTCCAGACCCATGGCCCCAGTCGGTGCTGGTGCCTGGGCTTGGTCCTCCCCAGAGGCAGGACTTAGCACAGGTTGAACTTGATGAGGTTCTTGCTGGCCCATCTCTCAAGCCCACCCAGGTCCCTCTGAGCACCAGCACACCCACCAGGTGAACCAGCCACCCCTCCATGTACTTTATAAGCACAAGCATGGAAAGGCTGGTCCCGGCTGAGCAGGAGTCCTGCCAGCGGTGGTCAGGACGTGCCCCTCACGGGTGTCCGTCTGGCTGGAGCTTGGGGTGTCCATGTCACCAGAGCTCAGCCTGTGAAACCAAGCTGCTTCTGGCATGTGATTTCTTCCTTGCTCCTGGCCAGGGCAGCTCCCCTGGCCCCAGGTTTGCCCACCGCTGGTTACAGGAGCCCCAGGGAAAGAGGCTCCTTCCCTTGTTTACCTTCGATGTAGCCACGAGCAGCAATGGGTAGTTGCATCATGGCTGATTAATTACCCTCAGGACACTTCCAGCGATCAGCCACAGCTCACTTGCTAATTTTTAATCTCTCCTTTGGGTGAAGTGTCCAAAACAAACAACAGCTTAACCCTGAGAGCGCTGGGCAGGGGCAGGCGCCCACTGGCAGGGCTGGTTGGCGATGGGCAGCGGTGGGGGCACGGAGACCTGCGAAAGGCAGTGGGTTTAGAGGTGATACCCAGCCCTGGCCGTGCATGGAGGTGTCTGCAGGGTGGCATGAGAGGGCTGGGTGAGCGTGCACAGCACCAAGAAGGCTCTTGAAGCAAACAAATGAATCCCAGAATCAGTGAGGTTGGAAGAGCCCTCTGGGATCATCGAGTCCAACCATTGCCCTGACACCACCATGGCAACTAGACCAGGGCACTAAGTGCCATGGCCAGGCTTTTCTTAAACACCTCCAGAGATGGTGACTCCACCACCTCCCTGGGCAGCCCCTTCCAATGGCTAATGACCCTTGCTGAGAAGAAATGCTTCCTAATGTCCAACCTGACCCTCCCCTGGCGAAGCTTGAGGCTGTGTCCTCTTGTCCTAGCGCTGGTTGCCTGGGAGAAGAGGCCGACTCCCACTGTGCTACAACCTCCCTTCAGGTAGTTGTAGACTGCACTAAGGTCACCTCTGAGCCTCCCCTTCTCCAGGCTAAACACCCCCAGCTCCCTCAGCCCTTCCTCGTAGGACAGACCCTCCAGACCCTTCCCCACCTTGGTCACCCTCCTCTGCACTCGCTCCAACACCTCAACATCTTTCTTGAAATGAAAAGGTTTTCGCTCACGCTGCCCCTGGCAAGCCCAGCACCAGCTGCGTGGGGCCCAGGCTGAGCACAGACCCCAGCTCCCACCCACCCTCCTGCCTGGTCACCTCCTGCTGCACCAGCCCAGAGCCTGCACCATCCCTTCCGACCACGGCCCGTGTCCCAGGCCACCCTCAAAGGAACGTGTATTTCAATCCCAGCTAAACTCAGGCTCCTCAGCAGCGTTTCCTCACAGTGTACAACCCTTCTTGGGCTCTGCAGCACAGAAGGTCCCTGTTGGAAACACCTCCCAAACTCCATCTCCAGGCCATGGGTGCTGGAGGTGTCGCTGGAACAGGTTTTCTTATTTTACTGTGGCATTTTCAGCCCCAAAACATGTCACAGCCCTGGGGCTGGGGTTGGGGTGGGGGGGGGTGGCTCTGATTTTTACAGACCTCTGAAAAGTTGGGACTTGGCTGTTGTTGTTTGTACCAGGCAGCTGCCCCCGGACCCAGGGGAGCTGCAGCCTCCCCGAGCACGGGGCGCTGGAGCAAACCCCCCCCCAGCACCACCCTGGGGGCTTGGGGGTCCCCACAGTACCCCCAGCAGTGTCCCTGCCTGGCCATAGCGGGCACCGGGGGACAGCGAGGCACAGCTGCCCTGCATGCCCCCCCCTGCAAAGGGGACAGAGGGGTCCCAGCACCACCAGTGCCCCCGTGCAGGGCTTGGGGGGGCGTTGGAAAGGAGTTAATTACTGGGGGGTCTGGAAAGGGGGACTTGGGTCCTGCTCTCCCCACAGTGTGACGCTGGAGGGGATGTGGGGACGGTCACCCCACCCCAGGGCCACCAGCCCTGGCTCCAGCCAAGAAACTGATGCAAAATCCCCAGCAAAGCATCATCAGTTGTAAAGCTGCTAATTGGCCCCTTGGCAGCAAGCCAGGGTGGCCAGGGGGGCCACCAGCAATCAGTCCTCCTGTGGCCTCGTGCTGCAATTACCAGCCAGCTCGTTAGCACTAATTGGAGTACTCCCAGGAAGGGAGCCTAAAGGGAAAAAAAAGAAACAAAGTTCAATTGCTTTTAACTTTGACTTGTTCGAAAGGCCAGGGAAGAAAATCAAGTCAGAGGGGCGAGACCCTGGGGACAGACAGGGTGGGCTGAGGGGGGACAGCCTGGGTGGGAGGTGGGGGGAGAGCCTGGGTGGGCTGTGGGGAGACAGGTTGGGTGGGTGGTGAGGGGACAGCCTGGGTGGGCTTCTTCAGGGCCATGGAGGCAGCAGCAGGAGCTGAGCGCCTTGGTGACAGGTCCCTTGGCCACCGCTGGCTCCTGCGCCCATCCCAGCTGGTGGACTGGGACAAGCCCCAGCAGGTCCAGGCAGCTGAGGGGTGGCCAAGGGGACAGGACTGGTGTGGCAGGAGCCAGGGAGAGAGTCTGGACTGCAAACACCCCCATTCTGCATCCCCCTGTGCGGGCACAACCCCAGAGCCCAGCACCCTGGGAATGGGGTGTCCTGGGTACCCCCAGAGCATTTTATCTGGGGGGGAACAGAGGGGCGAGACTGGAGGATGGTCTGAGCCTGTGAATGGCCCCGGGGGGGCTGCAGGAGGTGCTGGGCTGAGCCCCTGGCACAGCACCCACGGAGCAGCTCGCTGGTGACCTTCCCCAAACCACCTCTCACCCAACTCAAACATGAAGAGCAGTTGGACAGTCGGTTCCAAACCGTTTCTTGAAGCCTCACACTTCAAGAAAGATGTTGAGGTGTTGGAGCGAGTGCAGAGGAGGGCGACCAAGCTGGGCAAGGGTCTGGAGGGTCTGACCTCCGAGGAATGGCTGAGGGAGCTGGGGGTGTTTAGCCTGGAGAAGAGGAGGCTCAGAGGTGACCTTAATGCAGTCTACAACTACCTGAAGGGAGGTTGTAGTGGAGTGGGAGTTGGTCTCTTCTCCCAGGCAACCAGCGATAGGACAAGAGGACACAGCCTCAAGCTTGGCCAGGGGAGGGTCAGGTTGGCCATTAGGAAGCATTTCTTCTCAGCAAGGGTCATTAGCCATTGGAAGGGGCTGCCCAGGGAGGTGGTGGAGTCACCATCTCTGGAGGGGTTTAAGGAAAGCCTGGACATGGCCCTTAGTGCCCTGGTCTAGTTGCCATGGTGGTGTCAGGGCAACGGTTGGACTCGATGAGCCCAGAGGGCTCTTCCAACCTCATTGATTCTGTGATTCTCTTACCTACAGCAGATGATCAGACACTTTGTCCTCAAAGGATCTCAAGGTTCTTCTCAACCTGCCCGGGATGCTGGGGCAGTGGCTGGCTTCTCTCCCAACACAGTACTCCTCCAGACACTTCCCTGTTCCCTGCAGCATCACCAGCAGTTTCACCCCATCCATCCCTTAGTGAGAGCATTTCCTTTGGGTATATCCATTTTTAAGTATTTTCACAATGTATTTGGTTGGGTTTTTTCCCTCACCCTTTACCCTGCAGTCAGGAATCTTTCCTAAAGACTTTGGCTTTTTCTTTCTAATTTTATTAATGTCATAATTAGCATTCATTAGGCTACTCCCTAACTGTCCTCTGTTGTGTAATAGATGGGGGGAGCCTACAAATCCTCTGCCAAACCAGGATCTGGGTTTTGCCCAAGTCCTGCTCCTCTGTGACTCATCCAGGGAATGATTGCTGGCTTGAAGAGAAGAACAACGAGATTTCACACAGAATCACAGAATCACTGAGGTTGGAAGAGCCCTCTGGGATCATCGAGTCCAACCATTGCCCTGACACCACCATGGCAACTAGACCAGGGCACTAAGTGCCATGTCCAGGCTTTTCTTAAACCCCTCCAGAGATGGTGACTCCACCACCTCCCTGGGCAGCCCCTTCCAATGGCTAATGACCCTTGCTGAGAAGAAATTCTTCAGACCACACAAGCAATCAGCAGAGGAGCAAGGACCAGGAGAGATGGTATCAGGCACCACCAACAAGGGACATACCGGCCCCAGGGAGGCCAGGAGTGGACATCCTGGGGCTCGTTTGATGTTGTCCTTAAGGACCTCACCACAGACTGCTGATGAAACCTGCCGACAGCCCAAGGCTGGGAGGTGCCACCCAGGGAGGACAGGGATTTATCACAGGGGACACAGAGGAGGGAAGTTTCGAGACCTCATACTGACATCCAGACTGCCAACAGAATCTTTAATAAGAAGCAGAGGAAGAAGCAATTGCTGGAAGTCCTTGCTGCGAACAGCCTCGAGGCCTCCTCATTAATAACGCTGCCTTCAGCACAGCCAGTGACTCATGAGCTGCACGAGGTTTATGGCTCTGTCAGAAACCAGGGAGAAATCCACCCATGGTGAAGCCCACGTGCTTCAGTGGAGGAACACGTAATCCTGAGGGAAAAACCAGCTGGTTTCCCTGCCAGAAACCTGCCTCCTGTGGAACCAAGCCGACGGGCACGAGCTCTACCTTCAGCCTCCGGCTGTGCGTTGGCAGAGACCCCCATTAACTGCCCCGTCCCCATTCATGGGTTCACCCCGGGGCTCTGGGATGTGCCCAAGTGGAGGTCCCAGGGTGGCAGGGATGTGGGGTGCCCTGAGGGAGATGGGTTTGGGTCTAAATCCTAAAGCCTGGAGCCACCTTTCTCATTGCCCATCATTTCTCCTCCTCCATTGCCTCTGCCCTGCTCTTTCAGTGGGCACATGCATCATCTCCTCCTCCAGATGTTTTCTCCTCCTTCACCTTTTCTGCATATTTTTGCCAGGGATGGCTTTTTGTCCCAGCACCCTTGGTGGTGCAGGGTTGTGGCCCTGGAGGGTGTCCCTCAAGCAGCTCCTGGTCTGCACCATCACCTCCCATTGCAGATCACAGAATCACAGAATCAATGAGGTTGGAAGAGCCCTCTGGAATCATCGAGTCCAACCATTGCCCTGACACCACCATGGCAACTAGACCAGGGCACTAAGTGCCATGGCCAGGCTTTTCTTAAACCCCTCCAGAGATGGTGACTCCACCACCTCCCTGCGCAGCCCCTTCCAATGGCTAATGACCCTTGCTGAGAAGAAATGCTTCCTAATGGCCAACCTGAACCTCCCCTGGCCAAGCTTGAGGCTGTGTCCTCTTGTCCTGTCGCTGGTTGCCTGGGAGAAGAGGCCGACTCCCACTCGGCTACAACCTCCCTTCAGGTAGTTGTAGACTGCACTAAGGTCACCTCTGAGCCTCCTCTTCTCCAGGCTAAACACCCCCAGCTCCCTCAGCCGTTCCTCGCAGGTCAGACCCTCCAGATCCTTCAGATGGAGGTGCCCATACCGTGTCGGGCTCCCCAGCCCTGGGACACCTGCCCACTCCTCTCCCAAGGGAAGCCACAACGACGTTCCTCTCCCACCAGGTGTTTTGGTGCCTGCACGTTGTTGACGAGTCAGTTTGTTGATGTTCACAACCATGAGCACGTGTTTAAAATGAGCCTTTCTGGGTCAAGGCTGCAGGGAAGCTGCACGGAGACTTGGAGCACGTTTCCCTGATGAGCTCAAGGGACTGACACCATCTGAGTCATGTCTTAAAAACTGGGAGGATGGGAGATCTGGGCTGCTCGGCTGGCAGGGAGCAGACAAGCCGTGTAAAATAAAGGGTGCTGTCAAGCCCAGGACAGCAACCAAGGAACCACGCAGACTGACCTACGAGGAACGGCTGAGGGAGCTGGGGGTGTTTAGCCTGGAGAAGAGGAGGCTCAGAGGTGACCTTAGTGCAGTCTACAACTACCTGAAGGGAGGTTGTAGTGAAGTGGGAGTCGGCATCTTCTCCCAGGCAACCAGCGATAGGACAAGAGGACACAGCCTCAAGCTTGGCCAGGGGAGGGTCAGGTTGGACATTAGGAAGCATTTCTTCTCAGCAAGGGTCATTAGCCATTGGAAGGGGCTGCCCAGGGAGGTGGTGGAGTCACCATCTCTGGAGGGGTTTAAGAAAAGCCTGGCCATGGCCCTTAGTGCCCTGGTCTAGTTGCCATGGTGGTGTCAGGGCGATGGTTGGACTCGATGAGCCCAGAGGGCTCTTCCAACCTCAGTGATTCTGTGATCCCTGCTCCGGCCTCTGCTCGGAGAGGAGACTTCTGACAGTGCTGGGGCAGGACTGGAGCTCAGCTCACAGCAGGAAAACAGGGATTTACATTTTTATCAAGGAAGTAGCAGAGTGGAAGAGATTTACTAAGATAAACACACAGAAGCTGGGATGCTTCAGTCAACCCCGAATCAATTTAATCTCCACCTCCCCACTCTAAAGCCGCTTGTGTTGATCATTGTGCTTAGTTATTCTTTGCCAAGACTCAGACAGACTTTCATCCTTCCAGAGCAAACACAAACACCCGTCTCACAGCAAAGGCTCCCTGATCCAGCCCTCTCCCTGGATCCCTCTGTGCGGGAGCAGCATCCCCATCCACCAGCCCTGACGAAGGTGGGGGTGCAGGGACAGAGCTCAAACAAGGGGAAGATGGGAGGGATGTAGGGAGAAGGGTGAGGGCTCCATGCTATGTTCTCCCTGGACAATACATGTGTGTATTGTGTACAAGTAACTCCTGAGAGCCACGGGACATGGAGGACAAGAGGAAATAGCCTCAAGTTGTGCCAGGGGAGGGTTAGATTGGAGATCAGGGACAATGTCTTCATGGAAAGGGTTGTCAAGCGCTGGCACAGGCTGCCCAGGGCAGTGGTGGAGTCCCCATCCCTGGGGGGATTCAAAAGCCGTGTAGATGTGGTGCTGAGGGCCATGGGTTAGTGGTGGCCTTGGCAGTGCTGGGTTAAGGGTTGGACTCGATGGTTTTAAAGGTCCTTTCCAACCCAAACAGTTCTGTGGTTCTAGGGCTGTGTCAGACACAGGTCTCAGCTCTCAGCCTGGCAGATAGTCCTCTCCATGAACTGATCAAGATTCCCAAAGCATCCCAGCTCTATCAAGGCCAAAAAACGTGCTGTGAATATTTACCACCTGTGTAGCAGCGGGCTTTCGGCTTGCTTCCTCACCTCAAACAAAACACGCGTCTGAGTTGTGGCATCTCAAGGCAAAGCATCGGGAGCTGAGCGTAGAGAAAACCTGAAGGGATGGAAACCAGGGCACTTCTCTCCAACCCTAGACCATGGTAGGGAAGGAAGGTGCACACAGGGTTCACTGAGCACCAGCCATCAGTGCATGGTGGAAAAACAATGAGGGCTTTGTATCTTGGACTCAGCAAGGGTCATTAGCCATTGGAAGGGGCTGCCCAGGGAGGTGGTGGAGTCACCATCTCTGGAGGTGTTTAAGACAAGACTGGACATGGCACTTAGTGCCCTGGTCTAGTTGCCATGGTGGTGTCAGGGCAATGGTTGGACTCGATGAGCCCAGAGGGCTCTTCCAACCTCATTGATTCAGTGAAAGGATGCTGTGCCCATGGCTGATGTTTCTCCCCCTTTCCCCCCAGCTATCTCAGTCTGATAGAAGCTATTACAAGCCCTCCATCATTTTATCCCTGCCAGGCATCTAAACCTGGGCCAAAATTAATGAGAAGTTGGTTGTCTAAACACCAGCGTGGCATCGCTACACCGTGGGGCCGAGGGTTGCACGGGAAGCTACAGAGAACAGGAGCTGATGGAGCTGCAGGATGATTATCACCCAGAAGCAGCCGCCCAGCAATATTTTATGCTTGTTACTGACTTCGACTTCATTGCTGGTGGAAAAAAACAATGCAGGACCTTCAGGGAAACAACATCTTCCCCCAGCATAAACGCCTCATTTTTTATGGAGCACAAATGAGTTCTGGGCAGAGATGGGGGGAGCCTGAGTACTTCTCTGTATTTGCCATCTGATATTTCTCAACAGCGTCTACAAAAAGTTCGGAGGACACTTTCTCCAGCAAGAAAGTGATAGATTTGAAATTATAATTTTTAAAAATAGGGAAATAGGAAAGAGCCTTGAGGGGAAAGATGAGCTGCTTGGTTTCCTGCTGCATTGCGGCTGCAGAGTTAAGGATCTCGGTTACGCTTTACTGCCATAAATTAAGAAGCAACAGCTCAAACACGCTCAGAGGCAACAAGAAAAGGAAAAAAATCAGAGCTCTCGCAGGTCTGAGCGGCTCGGTCAGAGCTCTGATTCCTTCCCGAGCTGAGCCCAAAACAACTCCAGCGATGGAGTAAAACCCGGGGCCAAGAAGCAGCCGAGGGGGCTGTGCTCGCCCCAGGAACGGGAGGGGATTTCACCTGACCTTGACAATGGGACAGAGCCCGAAACCCACAATGTGAAATTCAGCCAAAACCAGCGGAAAGTTCCACACTTCGCGGGGAAAACCAGCGCGTGGTTCCCAACGTGAGAAGTCCCTGGGTGAGCAGCGGGGTGGTAAGGCTGGAGCTGGGCTTGGGGCTGAGTCTAACCCCGCTGAGCCGGCCGGAGCAGCCAAGACCCGTCTCATCCTGCAGCTCGGCAGCAGCAGCACTGCGCACAAGACACGGGTGTTATTATTCAGCTCTGGTGTGGCCTCAGCCAAGGACCGCGCCGGGGTTTGGGCACTGCGGTCTCAGACAGCCAGGAATGGAAAGGCTCCACGTGAACCAGATCGATAAGAGAATAATGACAGGTGAAGAGCAGAGCCTGGGTTTGTTTTCGTCAATCAACAGGGAGCTGGAAGGCTGTCAGGAGGCAAAAGGCTTTTCTAAGGAGCGGGGATTTGTTTCTCTCCGTGACTACCGAAGGAGCTTAGTTTGCAGCATCAATAATTCAGCAGGGAATTAGGGGAACTCTGAGTGACAGTAACGAAGCCAGGAAGGCACAGAGCATCCTTCAGCGGAGGTGGGACGGGCAGGTTAAATGAGCAGCTCTCAGAAATCACACACACCCCCCGTGCACAGCTCCTGCACGCTCAGCTGAGCTCGGCTTTTCTGAGTAACCACAAAATCCAGGAGACGTGAATCAGAAGCTGTGGGACAAAATACATGTGAAAGCACAAACAAGTTTGCTATGAATAAAACATCCTCCTTTTGGCTCCAGGCTGTCCAGTAGAGCCTGAGAGCCTGGGCTCAGGCTGCCAGGGAAAGTAGGGAGGACAAAAATGATCCGGCCCAGGTTGCCCAGAGCAGCTGTGGCTGCCCCCTCCCTGGCAGTGTTCAAGGCCAGGTTGGATGGGGCTGGGAGCAACCTGGTCTGGTGGAAGGTGTCCCTGCCCGTGGCAGGGGGTTGGGACTGGATGGGCTTTAAGGTCCTTTCCAACCCAAACCATTCTATGATTTTAACCATGGGTTAATTTCCCCAGGAATGAGTTAAAGCTACAACACATTAGAGATCCTGTGTTAGGAGCAGCAGAGAAATAAACAATGATGCTCAAACTTACCGGCTTTAGGGAGAAAAACCTGAGAAAGTCTCTGCAGCTGGTGTGGTAAGAACTTAGAGTTAAAAATATGAATGCTCTCCTCCTGAAGGCAGCAGGAGAGAACACAGAAACATCCCAGCAGAGGAATGGAGGGCGGTGAGGGCAGCAGCCTGGGCCAGGCGTGATCCATGCTCACTGCTCCAGCACAGAATCAACCAGGTTGGAAGAGCCCTCTGGGCTCATCGAGTCCAACCATTGCCCTGACACCACCATGGCAACTAGACCAGGGCACTAAGTGCCCTGTCCAGGCTTTCCTTAAACCCCTCCAGAGATGGTGACTCCACCACCTCCCTGCGCAGCCCCTTCCAATGGCTAATGACCCTTGCTGAGAAGAAATGCTTCCTCATGTCCAACCTGACCCTCCCCTGGCCAAGCTTGAGGTTGTGTCCTCTTGCCCTATTGCTGGTTGCCCGGGAGAAGAGGCCGACTCCCACTGCGCTACAACCTCCCTTCAGACCCTTATGGATGACCATGGGCAGGGCCATGGGTGCAGCCTCAAAATCAGCTCAAGCCAGCCCAAAATTTCGCTGTTGTGGAAGGATGGTCCTTTCCTCAGCTGCTCCTACCCAACCACCTCCCATCTGTCGGCACGACCAGTCGCAAGGCAGCACAGTTCACAGCAATAAAAGCTGCCCAGAAGCACAGCTGGATGATGGCTACGGCACTGCAGGGGCAACAGCACGAACGGCACCTGGACGGCTCTTAAATCAGCATAACCCAGCTGCACCCTCCAGAACTTAAACTGATTAAGTCCTAGCAACAAAGCTCCTGGAGGAGTTTCTCATCAAGAAAGTCCCGCAGAGGCCTGGACTTTGCTAAATCAAGACCTCACGGGCAGCCACCCCAGACCCAACACCACAGAGAAGCACCAACACTGACAGAAATTGCCATGGAAGTGGCAGGTCTTGGTGCTACGCTCACCACCCAGGTGTGATGAAGTCCAAGCCTACACCTCCCATGAATGTGTCCCACACAGATAGAGATGGGATAACTCCCACCTTCCTGAGGTGGGGCTGGACCGCTGCTGAAGGCTACATGAATAGCTGGCTGGATATGAGCCAGCAGTGTGGCCAGGTGGCCAAGAAGGCCACCAGCATCCTGGCTTGGATCAGCATTAGTGTGGCCAGCAGGACTAGGGCAGGGATCGTCCCCCTGGGCTCGGCACTGGTGAGGCCGCACCTCGAATCCTGGGTGCAGTTTTGGGCCCCTCACGACAAGAAAGACCTTGAGGTGCTGGAGCGAGTCCAGAGAAGGGCAACGGGGCTGGGGAAGGGTCTGGAGCACAAGTGTGATGGGGAGCGGCTGAGGGACCTGGGGGGGTTTAGCCTGGAGAAAAGGAGGCTGAGGGGAGACCTTCTCGCTCTCTACAACTGCCTGAAAGGAGGGTGTAGCGAGGGGGGGTTGGTCTCTTCTCCCAGGGAACAAGTGATGGGACGAGAGGAACCGGCCTCAAGTTGCCCCAGGGGAGGTTTAGATTGGAGATCAGGGACAATGTCTTCATGGAAAGGGTTGTCAAGCACTGGCACAGGCTGCTCAGGGCAGTGGTGGAGTCCCCATCCCTGGAGGGATTCAAAAGCCGTGTAGATGTGGTGCTGAGGGACAGGGGTTAGTGGTGGCCTTGGCAGTGCTGGGTTAAGGGTTGGGTTCGATGATCTTAAAGGTCCTTCCCAACCCAAACAGTTCTGTGGTTCTGTGACTCCATTCTCCTTCCTGCTGAAATACCTGTTCTCCCCCTGCACCAGGAACCACACGCAGTGTGGGTAGGGGAATGAGGGAAGTCAAGCTGCCACCACTCTGAGTCTCCAGCATTTAAATCCCTGTGGTGTTTTTTTCTCTCTGTAGCTCAGAGCTATTTCCTAGCGAGCAGCAGCACCTTGCTGCCAAGCGGGGAGATGTTCCAGAGGAAAAGAGCTTGTTCAGTGTTGCTTTAGCCCAACCACAGCAGAGGTAAGAGAAACCTGTTTCAGAAAAGGAACTGAGGAAAACTGACCCCACTCAAGGAATGACAGAGGGCTTCCCTGTCAGCTGGGGATTAAGGAAACAGGAATATCTGGTTGATCTTTAAGGAAATAAGTGTTTGTCAGCAGGAGACAGCCCAAGGGCCAGGCGAGCAGCAGCCAGGGCAGTAGTTAGGGATGAATTGCACACAGGAGAAAGGTGGTGACTCTCCAGACCTCCCTCCCACCCCAAAAAGAGCATCAGCATTCAGTGCAACTCTCACCCCCCACTCCAGTCCCTCTCCAACCCTCTCCTCTATAGCAGGAAGTGTTAAGCCCTCTTCACTCTTCCCCCAGGAGACCAGACGAGGCAGGAGAGCTGATTTCAACAGCGTTTGTGTTCAGGAGTGCCTCAGAGAGAGGCAGCAGCAACAGCAAACTGCACCAACAGGGAGGGTCTCAGAACCACAGAACCGGTTTGGTTGGGAAGGACCTTTAAGATCATCGAGTCCAACCCTTAACCCAGCACTGCCAAGGCCACCACTGACCCATGTCCCTCAGCACCACATCTACACGGCTTTTGAATCCCTCCAGGGATGGGGACTCCACCACTGCGCTGGGCAGCCTGTGCCAGTGCTTGACAACCCTTTCCATGAAGACATTGTCCCTGATCTCCAATCTCAACCTCCCCTGGCACAACTTGAGGCCGGTTCCTCTCGTCCTGTTGCTTGTTACTTGGGAGAAGAGACCAACACCTGCCTCACTACACCCTCCTTTCAGGTAGCTGTAGTTGCCTTTCAGAGTTATAGTCAAGCAGCTCTGTCCCCTCAGAATCTTTCTGGTGAAATTTCCTGGGTGGCACAACTGCTGGGAGTGGTGATTAGACCGAAGTCTTCCTTTGGGAGTGCCGCTTCCCAAGGGATTTGCAGTGGTGCCTTGTAGGAGAAAGCAGAAGCAGAAGAAATAGGGCAAGCGCTGGACTAAAAAACAAGACAGAATCCCAGAATCAATGAGGTTGGAAGAGCCCTCTGGGCTCATCGAGTCCAACCATTGCCCTGACACCACCATGGCAACTAGACCAGGGCACTAAGTGCCATGTCCAGCCTTTTCTTAAACCCCTCCAGAGATGGGGACTCCACCACCTCCCTGGGCAGCCCCTTCCAATGGCTAATGACCCTTGCTGAGAAGAAATG